>NC_080053.1:31638698-31873698 GCF_026212465.1 Amaranthus tricolor
AGATACAAAACTATGGATGCAAGACAACTCACCACAAATCTAGCAACCTCGGTGGCATTATGTACAGCTATGCTCTTCGGAGTAATCTCAGTAAGAAGCAAAATGGCTACCTGAAACCAAACAGAGAAGTGAGACAATTAAAAAGTACAAAAAGGGAAAAAGGAAAATGTATAGTAAAGCCAAATGACATACAGTCATCACTCCAGTTGCTGCACTGATCCCAGCTTCACCAAATATTGCTGTTGCAGCCTCAGTAACTAATGCGGTTGCCGCAATATTGACAACTCTGTAAAAGAATCTCCAATAATAAGATATGGGAACTAAAGTTTAACAGGAAACTATAGAGTAATATATAAATAAAATGAAAGAAATATACGTTGTTCCAATAAGAATAGTTGTGAGAAATCGAGTAACATCACTCCGAAGTATTCTGAAGACACCATTATCAGGTTCCTTTTCAGCTAATTCACGCACCTGAAGTAAAAGAACACTAAAAAGTATAAAAAAGAGTCTAAACTGAACTATATATGATCTCAGGTACAGCAAATACAGAAATTTTCACATAAAATGAAGACTAAACATTATTATAAAGAAGCATAGAGAAATGAAGTCCGAAATTTTCAACTATAAAACACCGGGGATATTACAACTACAAGAAACTTAAGTGTAAAAATAGATATAACTATGGTGCTGGCTGTATGGTGGAGGTCTGTCTTTTACCCAAAAAAACAAAATCAAGGATCTGATACTCTGGCCACTGTCTACATCTATTAAAATGACCAAGGCTCCTTGTAGATTTGTTATTTTGGCCTAGAAAGGCACAATCCCAATGATCCCTTAAAAAACTAACTTGAAGAGAGGAATAGTTTGTCTTTCCGGAAGATATATCTAAACATACATTATGAAAAGTGAGTTGACCACTTCCCTTTTATGCTTGTTTGCTTTGTCATGAGTTATGACACTAGAGTTTATCTATATTTAGCATTTATTAGGTTCGCCCAGAAATATATATAAATGGATATTAGCAAATGAAGTTCAAAGAGAAGTAGGTCACTTGAAAGATAAAGTTCCTTAGGTTATTTAGCCTTTGCTATTTTTACCTCACAAAATCATTTTCAGAAATAAAACGTTCAGTTAATGACCAATAAGCACAAACAAGAAAAAAAAATGTTCAAATTAGTACGAACAAGGTTCAATAAGTGCAGATAACAATTTCCCAAGTTCAATGTATAGCTTAAAATAAGTCTAGAACACTACCAATTAGGACATACAAATTTGAAGGGAAAAAAAACAAAGCTTTTGTGGTGTACATGGAAAAAGAGGACGAGGAGAAAACCTAATCAGTCCAAGTCTCCAAGGATCTACCATATTTTGTTTATCCAGCGACTAGTAAAGTTGGAGTCAAGTGTTTCGGTGTATCGTAACTAGCATTACCTAACCTCATATCTGTTCTTTCGTTGCTTATCCTCCACCGAACTAGCATTACCTAACCTCATATCTCTTCTTCCGTTGCTTATCCTCCAGTCTATTTATACATTGCGTATCCTTCTGACTGTTCATCCCTTACTTTCACAGATAAGGTCAAGCAAGACTCTAGATTTAGGCTGATGAATATGTCTAAAGATACTTTGTAGATTAAACGTCAAGCAAGTGACTTAGGGGCATGCAGTGTAACATGATTCGCCAGTTAATTCGCTTTTTGAATTCGCAATTCACGTAAAATGACCCTAAAATATCCCAAAACCGACCATAATTCGTTTTTTTGATTCACGATTCGCAAAAAGTTTAGTGAATCATGTGACAGTGGGGGCATGGCATTTTTTAACTCTGGACCTCTTGGTCATACAAGATTGTCCCCTCAGTGTTCTTTCAATAATTAACAAATTTTCTATAGCCTTAAATTAAACAAGACATGGCTTCTCAACAAAACCATTTTAAAGCTTGACGAGAAAAAAAAAACTAGTGAGTAGCCTTGAATTAAACAAGTCAGCAACAAGAAATTTAGAGAGAATGATACAATTTAACTTTGGAAAAAAAAAAACTCAACCATACCAAATCCTCTTTGAAACAAAACACAACCAACAAACGGGTGTTAGTGTTAGCAAGTTCCTAATATTTATCAGGAATGCAAACCACCTATACTCATAGAGAGCTACAAGTTCAACTCTCCAAAACCCAACTCAAAAAACTCTATAAGCAAGGGGACATCTCTACGTCTTTTCTAGATTCTCTAACGCATTGCATATAACTAGTTTCCATTCCTGGTATTCACAGAACCAATGCCCATTGGCCACTATCTCAACTGCAATAGACCAGGAACTAATTCTCTCTCTCTCTCTCTGCCTCTCATTATTGCATCCTTTTTTGTGAAGTGAAGGGAAAGGTTTAAGACTTCCCAACTCCTCTGCTACCGCATTAAATATTTCAAGCATTAAGTGGCAATAAAAGACTATAAATTGAAAACCAAATTTGAAAACAAAGTCATCAAGCATTTCTTGTAACTAGTAGTTGAATCATTAAGCATTTCTGGATATTACACCCAGCAATTTAGAATTGACAAGCACAAATAATATACAAGAACATCATGATGAATCATCGAAGCTTGAAACAAAGAAAAAACAATCACATATTTGTATACAACATCATCAATAACAAATAAAGCAAAAAAAATCACCTTCCAAGGCCAAAGTGTGGTGATAGAGGTCTCCGCCATAGAGAAAAAAGCCGAAAGACCCAAAAGTGCAGCAAGTATCAAACCTTGTTCTTTCAAAACCATAAGAACCTGCAATGTCTTAGGCCAAGCATTCCTCAACAACAATATACTTTGCCCAATAACTCCATACCCAGCATTAACCACCCCTTCAGCTGCCATTACTCTTCTACACTCGAAAACGATGAAAACCCCACAAATAATAGTAGCCAAAAACACCCCATTCTTCAGCAATACTTTCACAAAATCAAAATTCTCTCTTCCCCTACCTTCCACAATTGATTTATCTTTACCAGTCAAATTCTCATCATTATTTCTATAACTCAAACACTTGATACATCTATCATTACTACCATTAGAAATTGCAAAAAGGGTGGTTTTACACAGAACTTTTCTTGGGGAAATTGAAACCCCAATATTATTACTAAATCCAAATGATTTTAGGCTATTACGATTATTAACAGCTCTAAAACAACTTAAGGCTGCTGTAGAATCAATTAAGAGTTCCATAGAATGAAATTTCCCCAGAAAAAATCAAACAAATTAAAGTCATAAGCTAAAATTGTAGAAATACAATTGAACACAATCCCTCAAAAACCCTAAAATCGCATTTCCTTCGCCAAAACCGTTACCAAATGTAATTGGTAGTATTGAATAGAATTGGAATATCTTTCCCTAATTATTCCATCTAAATGATAGGGATTTATCGAGGAAAAAAAACCCAAATCGATAGAATTAGATCCAGAATGTAAAACAATACTATCTGAGAAGATGAAAGTGCAGACAAAATTGGGAATTTTGAGGAGGAATTTGGGTGTCCCTGAATGATTCTGTGCAATTACTGTTTGGGAAAATTTGTGTGCTTTCAGCAAGTTGCAATTTTGCCAAAAAAACAAAAGTTTTGGGTTGTCAGTTGTGAGGCAATACGCTGCGTTTAATATGAAAGGATTTGTCGTTTACTCGATCTAATTTCATCTCATTTACAATTTAGGACAATTTTTTCTTTTAGGCAATACTCTTTGACATTATCTTCAAGGGTGTTTTAAGTTTTAACTTTAAGGATTATTTGTATAATAAATTTTGGGTGTTTAAATTTTAAATTTTTATGAATTTAATATCACAAGTAATATTATAATTATTATTATTACCATTAAAGGTGAATCTTATTGAAAATTTAATGTTATTATATTTTGTAATTACAATTGTTTAAAAGAAATTGGAACTTAATGTGATAGTTGATTCGACACAATTTAATTTGTTAACACTTTCATCTTATAAAGTGACTTATTTTTAAAAATGATATTTTTGAGTGTATAATCATAAATTGTAGGGATAAAGTGATGTAGACGTGATTTATTGAAGTTAACGAGTTTTATTTTCACGCTTTACTAACTAAGCTAGTAGATATGCGCAAGTATATATATTTGTTTGCCGCATATTGCACTTTATAAATTTACAATGACATAGAAGGTTTATAAATATAAAAATTAAACTGATCATAATTGATGCATTTACTTAGTAAAAAAATTCTCTGCACACTAGTGAAAAAAATTTTATATGCTGCGGTTTTATCTTCGTTATATGCTGCGGTTATATATATATATATATATATATATATATATATATATATATATATGTATATATATATATATATGTATATATATATATATATATGTATATATATATATGTATATATATGTATATATATATATGTATATATATATATGTATATATATGTATATATATATATATGTATATATATATATATATATATATATATATATATATATATATATATGTATATATATGTATGTATATATATATATATATATATATATATATATATATATATATATATGTATATATATATATATATATATATATATATATATATATATATATATATATATATATATATATATATATATATATATATATATATATATATATATATATATATATATATATATATATATATATATATATATATATATATATATATAGGAGAGGGATCCATTGAGAAGGGGTTGAAAATGAAAAGGGTAAGAAGGACTCTAAACCCTTGATTTCACTAAAATAAAAAAAATTATGGTCACGATTGAGCCAAAAACTCATAATTATAAAAGTAACTATGTTGCACAGAAAGGTAACTGAAATAATTTTAAAATGTTCTTAATTTATAACATAGTATCCTTTTTTGTATATATAGTATCCAAACAAAATCAAATAAAAATGCTTCTCGCCCTTCTCATTTTAAAATCCTTCTTATTTGATCCTACATCTATATAATATATTACACAAAAACAAACTTTTACGTTAAAATTCATACATATATTACACAAAAATAAACTTATACACAACATTTCAAGATATACCTAACATTCAAGTTATAAACTTATACTTTAAAATTCATAATTAAACACAAAAACAAACTCATACACAACATATGTTCAAAGATTGAAACTTTAATAAACCCTAAAATACCATAAAGCTTGAAAAACTAAAAGGTTGAAGAAATTATACCTTAGATTGTTCAAAAAGCCCTCATATATTTTATGCTTATAGGAATAGCTTCACAGACCAATCTCCAAACACCAATTTATCAAAACATGATTGAGATTCACATAACTTGCATCAAAAAACGAAGACAACAATACATACCTTAAAAAGAAGACAACAATAAATACCATTACCATCAAAAAAACCTAAGTGAGATTCACAAACAACAATTTTCGTGGGTTTTGAAGAAGAAATTTTACCTTAAAAAACAAAGTCCTAAAACAATTGCGTGGGTTTTAAAGAAGAACAAGAACAACAATTTTTGTGGGTTTTGAAGAAGTTAAAGGTTGAAGAAGAAGAAGAAGAGGAAGAACAACAAATTTTCATGGGTTGAAGAAGGTTGAAGAAGATGAAGAGGAATGAGCAAATGTCGAAGTAAGGTGGGTTTTGAAATCAAATAATATATTTTCGTGAGTTTTGAATCTGCTGTATGAATAAAGGTGGGATTTTATCAAAAAAACGTATATGCTGCTAACCCGTAGCATATATCCTTTTTTTTTTTTTTGCCTAATTTTTCTACTACTTTTATGCTGCGTTTTTATAAAACTGCAGCATATATTGCGCAATATATAAGGTTTTTTTCCACTAGTGACATATATAGTAGTAAAATTATGATAAATTTCATAAGATTAATTGCTTAACTTAAAAATGAAATCATTGAAATTCCTTTAGATTTATTTTTCTACAATAATTAAGAGTTAAAATTCTTTAAATAAATGCAATTATTAGTCTCAATATCCCAAAGTTTGTTTATGGACTAAACAAGGTGCTATCTAATTACATTTTTTATGATCAAAGTGGCTAATAATATAATTCACAATCAATTATCAATTATATTAAAATAAAGTTTCCATCATAATCATTTAACCAGTCCTTAATTAATTTGATGGAGCCTAAAAAATGGGATTAAGTAGTACTCCTTAAAATATTCTATTATGATTTTATTTATAGGTTAGTTGATGCTAGCTTCTTAGTATTGAAATTGTATTCACATCAAAATGTAATCCAGATACCGAAATCATAATTTTATTATGAGTAAATTGAGATTTTTATTTTTTTCCAAGTACAATATATATTATATTGGATCGTCACATTGTTCCATTTTTCTTGGGTTATGTCGCTATTAGCTTATTAAATTAATTAATTGTTTAAAAAGATTGTAATGTTGCACTATGTAGCTTATTTGCATCCACCAAAAGTCTTGAAATACTTTTTTAAGTATGTGGACTGTTGAGCAAATTCATGTCTTATCAAAGTATTTTGTTTTTGTCCTTTTAAATGAAATAAATATAATTTTTTTATTTTTGGACATTTAATTCTCGTCTTTTTATTTCCTTCTCTTTCTATCTTTATCTAATAAAAAAAATATAATCTCCTTATCTTTTGCTCTTATTCAAACATAGTCTAAATAAATCTGATACGAGTTATCGGAATAAGATATATACTCTAGACAATACACAGTTGCATCTCAAACCAAGTTCAATTGCACAACATATACCACTTTGTGAAAAAAAAGCAAAGATTAAGAATCCCAATTCTCCACTCCACATTTCTTGTGCTATTAAATCTTAATAATGGAAAGCTTTCCCCCTTTTTGTAGTTCACTATCTGCCATTCATTCCAAACCTTAAAGGCATCAAGTCCATTTAGAGACATAGAGTAGTTTTCAACTAAGGAATATGCTTCAAACCCCACCAGAACAACATGGTTATCAAGAATCGAAACAGTTCAAAAACATACGATATTTTATAGCTCGTCTTGTATGAGATCGTCTTACGGTGAGTCTACCTTAAAACAAAAAATCCATAAGCTAAAAATTTCTATTATTAGGCTATTTAACCCAAGTACAAGACAAGTCTCACGGTGAGACCGTCTCATATAAAAATTTGTGAAGTTTATTAGACCATATTCATTTTTACGGCCTTTCATGATTCAACGCCCTAAAAACAAGTAAATAATCTAAATCACTTTAAATAATCTAAATCAAAAGTGATGTTGACTAAATGTTAGAAATGATTTAATCTTGATGATCTTGTACGATCAGACACCTTGCATATCCCAACCATCTTGACTATCATAAATTCATATCCAAAGAACATTGCCCAACAAAATCCAACCATTCTTTACATTTATGCTATTTAGCTCACTTTTGAGCCTATGACCACATCCCATATGTCATAGATTCTACTTATATAATCAATGATTGCTCAAGGCATCAAGGGTGGTAAATGCTTGAATACATCTGAAAGATTAGAAAAAAGAATTCTACCTCAACATAATTCCTTTGCTATTTGTTGGTCTCAATGTTTCTAATGTTAAATCTATAGGAATGTTGAAAGTATCAAATGGATGAATTATATAAAACATTGCACATTTCTCTTGGCTAAACAAAAGTATTTGATGAATTTGCCCTTCTTCAAAATAAGTTTTGTCAACAAGGCACTTCAAGGGATATTATATGCCCAACAAATTGAGAAAAGAACATATCAAATAAAGCACTAAACAAAATGATTTGCATGAGAAAAATGCAAGGTACACAAATTCTAAAAAGCATAATAAGGCCAGATTAATTAATATAAGTGTTTGAAAATCAAACCTCAAATCCTTTCACAAGACAGAATGGAGATTCTCTAAACACTAGTATACTTGGACTAATACATCAACTAATAATCTTATTACCACAAGCACTACAAAGGGAGCTACAAGTCTACAAATAGTATACATATATCAGCTTCTATAATCTCCTCTAATGTTGGTTATTGTTTGTTAATCATCAATTTGTTAAAGAAAGACCCCACATAAACAAACCAACAATTTATGATTTATCCTTAAAACATTTCCCATCATATAATTAAACAAATTACTAAAACATCTCTAATCTTCTCTAAATTACATAATCAGACCCCTCAGTTATATGAGAAGTATGATCCATAGTAAAACTAGGTATCTTATCATGTCTAATTGGGTTTTCTTTACCTCCAATAAGTCTTGCAGGGTTCCCTACAGCAGTAGTTCTTGGTGGGACCTCTTTCAAAACCACAGAACCAGAACCAATTTTTGCACCATCACCTATTTTAACATTCCCTAATACACAAGTTCCTGCACCAATTAGTACCCCATCACCAATTTTTGGGTGCCTATCCCCACAAGTTTTTCCAGTACCACCCAATGTTACATTATGCAAAATTGAAACATTATTACCAATCACAGCAGTTTCTCCAATCACAATCCCAGTAGCATGATCAAACAATATCCCACTTCCAATTTTTGCACCTGGATGAATATCAGCAGAAAATACCTCAGAAACCCTATTTTGAACCATTAAAGCTAGAATCTTTCTTCCTTGTGACCATAATTTATGGGCAATTCTATGAGATTGACATGCTAAAAACCCTTTAAAATTCAAAAAACAGTGAACATAACTAATACAAGCTGGGTCTCTTTCTCTGACTGCCCTTAAATCTTCCATGACATCTTTTATAATTTCTCTGTTTTCAATAAGAACACCAAGAAATATATCAAAAAGGGTGTTTGAATTTAGACTTGGAAAGCATAATTTGGCTGATAAATGATTAGCTAAAGCAGTTTCCAAACATTTATGAGAAAGGATTGAATTGTAATAATAGTTTGACAAAATGGGTTCTTGCTCAACATCACTTTTTGCTTCTTCCACTATTTTTGACCATAAATCATCCTCTTTTTTTGGTTCAACATCTTGGACACATTCATTTAGTTTTTCATGATTTGGGCAAATTGTTGCACTAGAAACAAGATCAGAAAAGGTGGGTCTGTAATAGTCTAAGTATCCAAAATGATGGTGATCAGATTTAGATGTTTCTGATTCACAATTTTTGGTGGGTGTATGAACACAAGTTGCCATTTTTGAGAAAAATGAACAAAAGATAGGTTTTTTATGACTTGGGTTATTCTTGTTATTATTTGAGGAAGAGATTGAATGAGAGACGTGATATTTGTAAAATGAGTCAATGCATTGAGGTGGGTATATTGAGAGTGAAGGGTGGAAATGGTTATTATGGCTATATATATAGCCAAAAACTTTACAAGATTTTAAGTTTTTTTGGGATGAAGTTAAGAAATTGGAGTAAAGTAGTAGTAGGCTCATTGTGATTTTGTCACTCCTCTTAATAATAATAATAATAATAATAATAATAATAATAATAATAATAATTTTTTAGGTTTTAAGATACTCTAAAGTAAGCCTAATTTGGAAGAGGTTTCTTTTGTTGGTGCAATTGTGCTAATGGTGCAAGGCAAGGGCATCTAAATAAAGGGTTATTGTGCTTGTTGTGGTCAAAAAAGGGTCATTGGATAGGTGATACTTGTTGAAACCTTTTGTTGGAGCTTCAAACTTGGTTATTGGTAAGTCTAATGAAGTGTCTTGAATTTTAAGCTTAGGTAGACTTATATTCCATTAGTCTTGGTACCATTTTACGTGGTTTGTTCTCGAATAATTAAAATTATTTTAATTGAATGTTTTAAAATCAGAGTTATTACTTTGTGGTATTAGACTTGACTTGAGATTTTGAGAACACATACAATCACTTACTTTGTATTAAAAAATTTCTTCAACTCATTCATTTGCTATATTATTTATTAATATTTATTTTGCTTGTTTTAGTAAGTGTAACTTGTTCACTATTTCTCTCTATATTCCAACAAGGCAACAACACACTTCTTTTTATCGGTTTTATTTTTGTTCTTTTCTCTTAATTATTTGATAAAATTTATGAAAGTAATTAAATTATAGCAATTAGTATCAAATGATTGCAATCTCTATATTTTTTACAAAAAAAAAAAAATGAAAAAGTCAAAGTTGCAAATCGGGATTGTTTGTATTGTATCATCCCGATAGTATTGGGGTTTGAGCATAATTTTTGAGACCGAATAGGTCTAGGTCCGAAAAAATTGAAAGGGGTGACCTTTTTAAATGTTATATATAATCATAAAAAAAACTATCCTATGTTAATGATATTGTGAGAAATGAAATTTAATTGAATTTGAAAATAATCCTAAAAATTTAATTCATCTTTGATATTTTTCTGAAGAAAAATTTTATAAAAAATTCGAACTTGGAAATTTCCTAGATTAGGAAGGATCATATAAAGATGAACCAAAAAAATAGAACTATTACCATTATGGTATTATCTTATTTACTTTCTATCTACATAGAAAAAAAAAAAAAAGACAATCAAACAAATGAAATTCCCATTTTATGATTATGCCCTTCCATATCTTTCTCTCTCCTCAGCTGAACTGCACCTACATGAGAAAAAAATCCTCCCTTTCTGTAACTTACATCACTTCACCATTTTCATGGCTTACCTAAACCCCATAAATTTTTCCTCCATTTACCTTTTTTGTGCTCTTTTCCCCTCTATTTTCCTTCTCTCTTACTCATCAACTTCCAAATTATGATTTACAACAAAAAAATTACATTTTAAACTCCTTTTGTCCCTTTTTTTCCCTTGACACTTTACAACTTTGATTGCACCATTTAGAACTTCTAATGTTTCAATTTTTCCATCATAATTTCTGAAAGTAAGAGTGCCCATTTCTTTGGTTTGATGATTTGTAGTAGAAGTGATGTCAAAATCAAGTCTTTAACATTTGGAGGGGATTTTCACTTTGTGCCCACCTCAAATTCTTCTGATCTGGTTGTAATACTCTTGATCTCTTACCTTTTGTAGAACCTTTAAGAATTTGAGAGCAATTACCCTTGTTTTAATTTTAGTATTTATTTGTTTTCAGCTGGGATTTTATCATGGTTTTTAGGGTTTAGCAGCATAGGTTCTTGTATTATTTGAGGGTTTTCCCCCATTTGTTACATCTTGTTGTATTATCTTAGCTTACTGGAAGATTAATTGAATTGGGAATAAGGTAGAATGTTGTAATTTTCTGCCCTTATAGAGGTTCTGTTGAAAGGACTTGGTATTGAAATTAGTGGTTTTTAGGAAATCTGATTCTTATTGTGATTTATTTGGAAAAATGGGGGAAAATAGTGCATCATTTGTGGAATGGAAGGAAGAATTTGTGTCTCGGGAACGAGGCAAGCGAATAGTTCATTATATTTTGAAGGATTCTTGTGGGAATTCTATACTTGCTGTAGTTGGCACTGAAAGGAGTCTTAGGCACATGGTTTATGTTGTTGCTGAAGAATTTTTGAACTGTTCCGACTCTGATAATCCCATCCAAGCCGGGTTTAAATGGAGATCAAGAAGGGAGGTTGTTGATTGGCTTACGTCGTTGCTGGCTAAGCAGCAACAAGCAGGTGATCCACTAGTGCTAGTGTCTTTAACTTGTGTTTTTGATGTACTGGTATATGTTTTTTATTGCTTCAGTAATTTCTAGTACAATTTGTTGATGTCAGTTAATGTTAAGAAATTAGAAGTACAACTTGTTGATGCAAATTTATGTTTGAAAGTTAGAAGTACAACTTGTTGATGTCAGTTGTGGATTATTTGTTACCAAGTTCAATCGAAAACAATCTCTTTGTTATTCCTTACAAGATAAGGTTGCGTGCATCCACCTTTCCAAACTCCGTGTAATTAGGAGCCACTCAATGGTATTGGGTTGATGAAATGTAACTTGTGTATGTCGATTAGAGTTTGACGATTAGAAGGTTTTGTAGTAATGTTTCCAAACTTGATGTGAGTTGATCATATTTAGGGTGAGAGATAATGGGCAATGTCTAAATTATTACTGTTCTTTCAATGTGAATGTGATTCATGGCATTTCTTATATACTCTAGTGGTGTATTAGAGATTTGACTATGTTGTATCTTGATGTTTTTTTTCCTATTTCTCTTTAGGTCATGGTCGTTTGTTTGTTAGATTCTCATTTTCCTATTATATGTTTGTTGTCAAATGCAACATTTTACTTCTGTTAATAATGCTTTGCAAACTTTTAGTTTTAATCTGTGAGGTGATCGTTTTTACCTATCTTTCAAATTTTTGGTGACTTGATTTATAAATAGCTGAAGTTTGCACTTGGATGATTCATGTATTACTATCTTATATTATGAGCGTATGAGGATATTAAAGAATCTTATCTTTCTCTGAGTTAAAAAGGATGAAGTTGACCTGTATTTCCATTACATTTCTTTAACTCGTTAGTTAGGAATAGCAGAACAGGACTATAGATAGTTATCGTTTGAAGCTGCATTTAGCTATTTAAGAGGCTGATTTTAGTGTTCTGTGATCTGAACATAGTATCTCCAGCCACAGATAAGTTGAACATGGAAGAATTTATCTGTCTATCCGTGACATTAATGTATGGCATGGTCTTTTTTAGGTGTGACTCGTGAGTGTAGTTCTTCAATTCATTATGTTACATGGCCATGATGCACTTATTAATCATTATATAATGTTTTTCTTAGCTACTCCGTGATATCCTCAATTTTGACCTTCTATTATCTTCGACAATGGATATGGAACACATGCTTACATTCTTGTATTGTTGATCATGACAGATTCTCCAAGCGGTGATTCAACCCAATCTTTAGGATCTGCTGAGTTAAGCAATCAATACTTTTCTGTTGATAAAATGGTAAGTTTTAAGGCCCATCAATTCTGGCTTATAAACACCCATTTACTGACCCAAACTTGTCATGTGTCTTGATTTATGTACTTATCAAGGTGTTTCATGTATTTTGAATTATGTCAGAATCATCAGGTGAGAAATTTGAAGCAGTCCTGCTCAGATATTGTGTGGTTAGGTGCTGCATGGAATTGTGGAAAGCAGCTAAAGCACTTCCCAGCATTTTGTAGGAATGGTACCACAATAGCAGTAAGTACTTAACTTCAGCTGTAAATAGTATTAAATTTATCATGATATTTAAATTCTTAAAAGGTAATTTGCTCCTCAAAGAAAATTCCATTGACTTAAAATCTGGAAACTCACATTGAAAGATTCTTCTTGAGGATTAGCTATACCAACATCCATTTTGTTAAGGGTTATGAAGCAGAAGGGTATAGCTCTTGTACGCATTACTTCCGTTACCTCATCACCATTACGCTACCACAATCGTGACCGTTACCGCATTTTTACACTATTCTTGTACCCAATTACCCATCAACACATTTTATTCATGCCAATGTACTCTTCACGCAATACTCACATTTTGAGCCTTGAGTGCAACACTGAGTGATACTTTTGATATACCTTAAAAAGAAGCACACTGTCATTAACAGAAAAGTAATGGTCTAAAATTCTAACGTACGTTTATTCGAAGAATAAGCATATATTCACAACTTATTACTCAGGATTACCTTACCGCATATATTCACAACTTATTACTCAGGATTACCTTACTACATTAGTTGACAAACAGGAGGAAATTCTTAATTAGTTTCGTGTGATGATAAGTTGATATGAAGATTGTACTTTTGGCATCTTAATGGCTTTAGTACATCATACGGATTAGGTTCGTGAATGAGAATGCTGAATTGTTCGTTGAATAATCATTTGATGCTTCCTTGTTGCTCTTCAGGTTCAATCATTTGTGTTTGTGATGGCTAAAGAAGGAAACAGGTATGTTGCTTATCTAGAGGATATGTATGAAGACAAAAAGGGGATGAAGAAAGTAAAAGTAAGATGGTTTCATCACAGTCAGGAAGTGAAGGGTGTAGTTCGTTTGCGGAATGCTCATCCAAAGGAAGTTTATATTACACCTTACACACAGGTGATAAGTGTCGAATGTGTGGATGGTCCAGCTATAGTGTTAACCCGTGAACATTTTGAGAAATGCTTAGAAGGTTTTCCTGATGGTTTGTTGGGAAAGCTACTTCTTTGTTGTCGTCAGTTCAGGAGTAATAAAATTAAACCATTTGATTTAAGGAAATTGCGGGGTTATTGTAACCAGCCTGTTATATCTTGTTTAGAGTCTGATACTTTTCTGAATTCTGACTCTGTTTTCCGAGGGGTGATTGGGAATAGAGTTAAGATGTCTGGGTCAGATGATAGTGCAGCAAACGGGACTAAGAGAAAAAGGAATTATGGAAACAAAGAAAGCTTTTCGACTTATTATAATGGCGTGGAAGGCAACGAGAGGAAGAAATTTGGTTGGGCACCATTTTCTAAGAGTGGGAACTCTGATAACTGCGATAACAAGCTATTTTCTTTCAGAAATGCGGAATCCCATCGGTCACACATCCAACATTTTAAGGTAGGTGACAAGATAGAGCTCCTGTGTCAGGACAGTGGCATCCGAGGCTGTTGGTTTAGATGTACTGTCTTGGAAATATCCCGAAAACAGATGAAACTTCAATATAGAGATCTGGAGGATCAAGATGGTCAAGGAAACCTTGAGGTACTGAGTTAATATATTTTCATTTAATACATGATTTGCTGCTTAGTTACTATGCCAGAGCTATTATGATAGTCATCTAAAAAGTTTCATTATTTGGTAAAAATGTAATACTGTGCTGAAAATATTTGCTGTTTTGGGCCAAAGTTTTGTATGGATTTTCTTATTAATTGGAAATCTTAGCTAATATCTTATGACTTTTGAGAATCAAATGTTTCAAGTTGCGAATTTGCTCCTGTGTTGTCTGTTTACTTTCTGCTTACTGAGATATTAACTTTGCTAGAGACAAATGCTGATCCTTTCCAATTCCGTCCAAGTGCAATCTCTGTGTAATGTGTACTTTTGGTTTATTGTGTCGTGTAAGGATACATCCGTTGCTGATATACTTGATAAATTCCAGGAATGGGTTCAAGCATTTAGATTGGCTGCTCCAGATAAGCTCGGCATGAG
This sequence comes from Amaranthus tricolor, assembly GCF_026212465.1. Classification (NCBI taxonomy): domain Eukaryota; kingdom Viridiplantae; phylum Streptophyta; class Magnoliopsida; order Caryophyllales; family Amaranthaceae; genus Amaranthus; species Amaranthus tricolor. Next base: position 31,653,743 of record NC_080053.1, read on the forward strand.
ATGTCCTGGAAGACCTACAATCAGGCCATGCCCTATTGTCAATGATTCAGTGGAGATTGAATTTGAGGTTGGAGCTCCTGTGGATGCATGGTGGAGCGATGGTTGGTGGGAAGGTGTTGTTACTTCAGTAAAATGCCTTGGAGATGATAATCTACAAGTTTATGTTCCAGGTACTCACTGACTCTTTCACGTCTTTAAGACTAGAAGCTTCGTAGATATTCTTATACTTCTATATGTTTTTGAAAGTTTTCCTCTAATTAGATATTCTTTATATCAGGAGAGAACAAGTTCTTAGATGTACCTAGAAAAGATTTACGAGTTTCTCGTGATTGGTTGGATGGAAAATGGGTGAAGGTTAAGGCAAACCCTAATGTACTTTTGGCTATCAACAAAACAGACAATAAACAGCCTTTACTCTCAACGCCCAGGAAGAATGATGCCACCGATGGTTCCGCCCCCAAAATTGAACTCAATGAAAACGAGGATAAAACCGTTAATTTGCCTGCTCCAACCCCTTCTATTGGCCATCCGGAACAAGTTTACTCTTCTGACAAAGCCAATCAAGACGATGATCATCATGTGAATGACAAAAGTACCGATGTTAATGTTGAGGATAAGGGTTGTAATGGTGATGATCATAATGTTGGCAATGATAAAGATAAAGAGTTTAAGGAGAGTGAATCAAATAGTCTCAAATTAGTGGAAACTGCTGCACAGGCTGTTGAAGCTGTGGAACTCGTTGATGCATAGTAACCATTCTAATCACGGTCCCTGTCTAAACCCGCTATTGTACAAACTAGTGTAGATGTACCGTAAAGAGAGTGATGTGATGTTGAGTGGCATTTGATCCCGAAATGAAGATCACGCCTTAGATGTACAGCAATTAGGCGAGTCTTCCAAATTGGTTTTCCTAGGTAAATGTCTAGGAAATGCCTGTGATCAAAGTCCGGTGGTTAGAATTTATTTTAAGAGAATTAGATCTTGCTTATATTTCCTGTTGTAACATCCATGTGAACTTTTGTACTTCCTGATCTCAGAATCCGCGGTGAACGAGTTACACCTGCCGCATTGTGCTTGTACTTCGTCGATTACTCTAGAATGTGATAGTTCTTTTAGAAACTATTTGTACAACAATGTCTTTGAAGTTTTATAGAAACAGATGAGTTATTTGGGAAAACAGTAGCATTTGTACTAGAATATTGTAAGTTTCGCTATAAAAGAGCCTTGTTTTTCTTTACATTCGACAATTTTCACTACATTACGGCTTTGACATTGTTGTGCAAAGTTTACGTGTGAAAGCCTAAATATTTTTTTCTATATGCTTTGTATTGAAGTACATGTTTACATTTTGATCAACCAAAAGAAAGTGACTAATCCTAGAGTTTAATCTAGTTTTTGAAGTTATAACCGCAGCCATTTATTGCCATCTATGAACTCCATATCAAGAAATGGTCTGGCGTCCTCGACATTGAAAGACTTCGCCCATGGCACTCGCCTCGTTGTGTTTGCTCCATCTCCTTTGCACTGGAATTCACCGAACACTGCAGTCCTGAAACACAACCCGTAAACCAATCTTGTTGCTCATCAATAGTTTTTGATGATATATTTATATATTTTCATGAAATTTATACATACTTTTGCTTTACTGGGTCACCCCAGTCACTCCATCCTTCTGGGGCTATAATATCTTCAATATCACAGTATGAATATATAGCTCTCGAGTAGGGCCCCCAAGCTCTCCCGAGATAGATCGTGCCACTCCCGTTGATTGTACAATTTAAGAACGAAAACCCTGTATTTTCTTCAGGTGAATTCCGATGGTGTGCTGCAATTGCTCCAGATCGGTTGGCAATCGAATGAAGAACTGAATTCTGTAGTGAGATATTTCAGTATAAGAATTGGCCAATATAGGGGTGGAAAATGAAAAGTTAATTTATGAGGTAACCTGATATAATGATCTTGCATTGCCAAAAATGAAATCAACTGATCCTTGAATTAAGCATTGGTAAAAATAGTGTGATCCTGATTCATCCAAGAGAGTATCTTGGGAACCAAGTATGTTTACTTTGTAAAAAACTGCTCTTTCTGTTGATACTCTCAGTGCTACTGCTTGCATTCCAAATCCACCTGGTATTGCCACTACTGTATTCTGCAAATTAATAAAATCGTTCTCAAAAATAAAAAATCGACAAAATCTTTGTTAAGACTCTTTTATCGTGGAACGACAAAAAACTGAAAAAATAGCTTTTTATTTACTTAATTAATTTTTTTTTGAAAAAGATATTAATTGGACTGCTTCTATGAATCCGTCTCTTGGTGAGATGGTCGCATACAAGACGCGCCGAAAAAATAAGAGTGTTTTGACAACCTAACATTTTTGTTGATATATAAACCAACAATTGTTACGGAGATGATTGATAAAATTACATGGGTATTGGCCACTTATTAATGAAAATTTAGATTAACAAGACAAAAGTAAAAAAAAAGATGACAGGAAAACTTTTTAACATTGGACAAATGAACTGTTTGATTGTTTGGTTGGTCAAAAGATAAACCGGAACCAAACAAGCGGACCGAAAATTTACCAATCAATAACTATAATGTTTGTTCATTAGATTATGGCCTGGGGGATGAAGGAAATAGGCATTGTGAAAGTACCTCAAAAGTAATCTCAGATGCACAAAAATAGTTAGAGTAAATGCTGATAGTAGCTGAACCAAATGTCCCAAGTTCAGCACCATTGCTATTTCTATCAGAAGCTTTACTATTCCAAGTAATTACTGTATTTGATGTCTGGTTTTTGGCCCCAATGAAGGAAATGTATGGCTTGGAGCTTGGTACAACTACCCTTTCCCTGCACATTGAACAAAACCCATACTCAAAACTCAAACGATACTCCTATTATTATACAAAGAATTTATCGAATTATTTACCATTGAGAACAAACATGATTATAACTTCATATAAATAAAAATACACATAAGTAATTAGTAATTTTATTAGTGTATGATAATTCGAAATCATAAAACTAAAACATTTTAATTTCACCGAGAACGAATAAAATCTTTTGTATGATCAATCACATAGTAGGTGCTACTATTTTTTCTTCTTATTTGTAAAGTTATTACCTATAAGGTCTGTTTAGTTGTTGGATTTTAATAGTAATGAGAATAAATTAAAGTGGTATTTTTCATGAAATATATTGTTATTTAAATGGTGATTTACTCTGATCCTCAAAACATATATTTTTATTCATAATTTTTCATTACAACCTAATATATAAATATATATTTACAATAAAAATAATCACATATCAAGTCAAGTAATTTTTTTTAGCTAAATTAGCTTAAATTTTCAGTATGGTTCTCATCATTTTATATACCAATAATTAAACGGCGCATATTTCATGGGAGATACAAGTGTGCCAAATCCAAACAAACAAAAAAAGGCGGGAAAAACTAACCACTAAAAAGAAAATCTAAAAAATTCAAGGTAACTGTAAAATGGTAAAAACTGCAAACCCACGTAGCTCCAAAATCACGACTCGAACCACCAGAATTGCAACTCAGTAAACGCAGAAAATTTACAGAAATTCAGAGCTGCACAAAATAATTCAATGAAAAAACCCCAGAAAACTTACTGTCCAAGAACAAATTAAAATAAATACCTGTAAATTCCTGGAAGAATAACAATTTTGATTCTCCGAGAGTTACCATAAGGCACCATGTCAACTGCACCTTGAACTGTTACAGAATCCCCTGTTTTTCCAGTTTTATCAACCACAATTATTCCACTATAATTCCAACTTCCCTTCCCTCGAATCTCATTTTTGGACTCTAAATCTCTAAAATCATCTATTTTAATATCATCCCATGTTATGTAATTGTAATTCTTTGTATAATTTTGACAAAATCCCAACTCTACTAAAACACTCAAAAAACAGAGCATCTGTATATTTCTTAGCAACATAGCTCAATTTGGGATTATGGGTAGCTAAATTTCTGTGGGTAATTGGTAAAAATGGAGGATTAGATGAATTATGAAGTGGGTATTGATGGTTTTGATGAGAATGTGAAAGAGGTGAGAGGAATAAATACTTGGAGCGTCAACTTATGTGACACTTGAGTGGTAAATTAATACTAATTTTGGTGGATTTTATGTGAAAAAAATTGGTTAATTTTTCATAATTTGTTTATATTACTTCTTTTTTTGTAGGGTTTTGAGATTTATTTTGTGGGCTGAATTGTTGTATATATGAATGAAAATGGGTGTCACAAGAAGTGTGTTAAAAGTGAAAAAAGAAATGAGAATTGAGTCATATTATTTTCCTCGTAGATGTTATCGAGTTTGATTTTTAATCGGCCCTTTTCTTTCTCCCGTCTAACCCTAAAATAAAAGGGTGATAATTTAAATGAAATCCAAAATTATTTAGGGGTGATAATTGTAATGAATAATGGAGGAGTTGAGAATTTTGGGTTAATAATGCAGGGAGAGGGAAGTTATAAATTTAGGAAAAAAGATGAGTAGTTAAGAAAGTGAGGAAGTGAGACTTGAGAGCCAAGAAAACGGTTTAAGTTTTAATTTTTGATTAATGGTAAATTAATTTGTTATTAATGTTTATTATCAAAGTGAGTGAATCTTTTTGCTTGCTATACATAATGCTTCATTTATAGAAGTATTAGCGTAGTTAATGAAGCTTAAAGGTGTTTAAGAATTAGGATTATAGATTTGTGTAATACTAATAATTTTATTATATAGTCATATGACAAGAGCCTTTACTATAATTAGGTGGACAAAGAGTCATGGGAAATATGAAAAATTTTATTTGAGAAAGAATTATGCCGTTGGACTTGCCCTCTTACATGGGGTTATTTTGGTATCCTAAAATCAATCAATGTTACTATAAAACCACACCTTTGTGGCATTTACAACCTAGATAGATTCTTAGACATGAGTGTCTCTTTTCCTCATCAATTATATTTCATTTATATTTCATTTGTATTTTTGAGTTGCTATTAAAATATTTTCTCTTAAAACATGTTATTTTCAGTAGCAAATTTATAAAAACGAATGTGTAATAAGGTTTTTTTCATATGGATAAAATACAATAAGGAAAAATATAAGTTATTACACCAAATGATGAATATACTCAAGAAGAGCTCGGTAACTATTAGATTTTGGATTTAGTATTTGAATATACATATTATGAATTTTCTGAGTTGGAAATTTTTATCAATTTTTTCTACTTATAGATTTTCAATTGGATAAATACCACATGAGATTTTAATTTGACAAAGAAAAAGTTGTATCATAATGAAAAACAAAAGTAAAAGAAAACAAAAGGCAATATCATAGGCAATATGTAGTTTATCAACGATATATTTGCATTTAAATAGATATAAGAAATATTAACGGCATCAGGTCTGTAAAGAAATAATCTATAAATTATAAAGAGTTATATTTATTCATCTTGTTACATTTATCCATCTCAACCCTTTACTTAGTATTGTTAAATGAGCACGACACTACATTTTAAATTTTAGCAAACGTGCACTTTTAAGCGGTTTTATGTTCATTTGAAAACAATTATAGGATAACGATTAGATTAATAATTAACAAAAGATAAGTATTTACTTTCTTCAATTTATATAAAATTTTCTATTACTTATTCTTATTTCAACATAAAAAATGGATTGAAACAACAGAAAGAATAGCTCGTTTTGTGGATTCGGTTCACCATTAAACAAGTCCATATAATTCGCCTATTTTTCTAACTGATCACATTAAAATAACAAGTACTTCACTTTAATAAATTAAATGTACATGAACCAGTCTAATAGAAACAGTCTTAACATCAGACCGTGCGAAGGCCTTCTCAAAATTGGACACCAACATGTGGCCCATTCTCGAAATAGTCGATCCAAAAATTGAAAATTTGAAATGGATAAGCTAATTTATTAAGAAAAAGTACGAAATAAGACGAAAATCAATTTATTTCCAAAAATAAGCGTCTAATTTCCAAACCTGAAGTTTGGTTCTGTTCGCAGTTACTAACTGCGAACAAGTGCTTAACTTTTTAAAAATCTGTTCACTGCGAACAGACCTGTTCTTTGTTCGCAGTTAATAACTGCGTACAAAATCGAGCATAATACCAGCTGTAGCTCTCTTCTTCCCCATTTTCTCCAAATTCAAAACCCTAACTTTGGAGAGCTCGACATTCCCCTTTAAAAAACCACTCTTGGACCACCTTCAATCCATCATTCTTACATTCCTCTTTCAATTTGGCACTTCAAATTTAGTTGGGATACTCTAGCTTGCGCATAGGTAAACTTTTATGCGTTTTTTTGACTATATATACATATATATATATATATATATATATATATATATATATATATATATATATATATATATATATATATATACATATATATATATATACATATATATATATATATATATATATATATATATATATATATATACATATATATATATATATACATATATATATATATATATATATATATACATATATATATATACATATATATATATATATATATATACATATATATATATACATATATATATATACATATATATATATATATATACATATATACATATATATATATATATATACATATATATATATATATATATACATATATATATATATATATATACATATATATATATATATACATATATATATATACATATATATATATATACATATATATATATATACATATATATATATATATACATATATATATATATACATATATATATATATATATATATATATATATATATATACATATATATATATATACATATATATATATATATACATATATATATATATATACATATATATATATATATATATATATATATATATATATATATATATATATATATATGTATATATGTATATATATACATATATATATATATGTATATATGTATATATATATGTATATATGTATATATATATGTATATATATATGTATATATATATATATATATATATATATATATATATATATATATATATATATATATATATGTATATATATATATATATATGTATATATATATATGTATATATGTATATATATATATATATGTATATATGTATATATATATATTTGTGTGTGTGTGTGTGTGTGTGTGTGTGTGTGTGTGTGTGTGTGTGTGTGTGTGTGTGTGTGTGTGTGTGTGTGTGTGTGTGTGTGTGTGTGTGTGTATATTGTTTTTTAGGGTTTTAATGAAGTTTGGTTATTTACTCAAATGTAGGTTACTAGTTCTAAAATCTACACTTTTTTTTATTCATCCACAATTGATCAAGATAATGTTTAGTTGTTTTAATAGCTTTATTTTGTTGTTTTTTGAAGTATTGTTGTTGATGAGGATATTGAATTAGTTGAATATTATGTACATTATATATTATTAGAAATTTTGATGTTATTATTAGAAATATTATTTATGAACTTATTAATTGATTTATTAGTTGAATTTTACGTACATTATATATGTATGAACTTAGTTACATTATGTACTTTATTACTTTATAAATCAAAAAGATTATAATCAAATGAATATAATGTACTTGTATTGGCATGAAGTTGATGATGATGTTGTTTTTGTTTGTATGCATGTAGAAATGGCATCATTTTGTGTCACTATAGTATATTTTTGGAATGGTTCTATTCGAGAAAGTAGTGACAAAGTTCATCATGTAGGGGGTAGACGTAGGTTGTTTGCATGCAACTCGAACATGGATTTGAATCACTTTAAACGTTTTATATGTTTTAAGATTGGATTGGACCCCGCTAGAATTACCGTAAATATAAGCTTTAAATATGACATGAGTAGAGAATTACTAGCCTTTCCGGTTGAGGATGATGAGGCTATAGATGCTATGTGGGAGCATTCAAAGTCTACCCAAATACCTTCTTTGGAGTTATACGTAGAAGAAGTACCCTTAGGGAATGTAGGTGCTTCTAATCCTTATCCTACACCTATGCCCCTATTAACTCAAGAAACTCAAAATCTCTTTGTTCCTTTCCCATCTTGTACTCCTTCCCAACCCCCTCCGAATCAAGTTTCAAGTGCAGTGGTTAAGTTTGGAAAAAGTGATGAGATGGGACCTTGGGATGATGGTAATGGGAGTAATGAGCTCGTTAATGATCATTCTGAGGATGATGTAGATGTCGATGAGGATGCCCTAGCAAATGATATGACCTTAGGCAACATTCTTACAATTGTTGCTCCTACATCCTATGCCCTATGTCCACCCCTGGACGAGTATAAGGAGGACAACTTCTGGAGGACTTGGGCTTCTGATACCACTTACACCAAAGAAGGGAAGTTGGAGAAGGGTATGATGTTCGATAGTAAGGAAGCTTTGTTGGAAGCTATAAGAGTGTATCATATTCGTAGAAATGTGGAGTTAGAACGGAGACTTCAAACCAAACCGTCCTTACCTTGAAGTGTAAGTGGGGTTGTTCGTGGAGACTTTAGGACTACGCTCGATTCATATTCATCTTCATGGCGTATTTTTACGTACGATGGTAAGCATGGGTCTTGTGTTTTGGGTAGTGACACTGTCTCTGCTGGACACGTTCACTTGACATCTTTTGTTATTAACAATGTGATTAGAAACTGTGTCGCCAAAGACACATCAATTAAGGTATCTGTCGTTAGGCAAATGGTTAAAGATCGTTTTGGTATAGAAGTGAATTATAAGCGAGCGTGGTGTGCTAAGCAACAAACCTTGTTGTCCATATATGGAACTTGAGAAGATTCTTACTATCTTCTTCCACGCTTTTTAAAAGCTTTGCAACATTCTAACCCGGGCTTAGTAGTTGAGTGATTTTTTAAGGAAAACAATGACGCATGTGTATATGTGCGACCTAATATTAGGACCTTCCAACGTGTCTTTTGGGCTTTTAAACCTTGCATTGAGGGCTTCAATCATTGTAAACCTATTATCGCCATTGACGGCACACACTTGTATGGTAAGTATCGTCATACCTTATTGACTGCCATTGCCTAAGATGGTGATAAGGGAATCTTTCCATTAGTGATGGCACACTCTCTCCTTCCACTAACTATTAATTGCAGGCTCAAGGTGTGGCAGCCGTGATCCGGTCTAGCCATGAGGAGCCGGTGAGGGAGATTGCGCAAGGCATGCTCCTCGGCATGCAGTTCCAGTACTTCATACCGGAAGTCGCTGCGGAGTCATAACCGGTGCCGCCGATGTGCACGTCTCATCTCCTCCTTATGACGTTCATTTGGAGGAGATGGACTTGTCGTACCTCGGTGACGTTGCGGGGACCTTGCAGGCTGGGCCCCCAGCCATCAAAGTACCAGTCCCCTCCCCTACCAGAGCGACACACGAATGCCTCTTATTACCTTAGGAGGCGTAGGAGACTAACTCAGCTGGAAAGGGTAGATGAGGGTGATGTTCGTTAGCGTTAGGCTTTTGTGTATTTTTGATTGACTATGTATATATATGTTTATTTAGTTTTATATTTCAAACATTTATATATATTTAGTTGTATATATATGTTTATTTAGTTTATCATAATCTCCAAGCTTTGACTTATTATTGCGCGGATTTTTAGCAATAATTCATCCCGCCTGGAACATATATTGACTTGTAAAAACTTATGGTGATGTCTCTATTGCAAATACATCACAAAAAAACAACTCAATAATTAGGGAGAATGACGCCAAAAATTCAACATAAATTCATTAACAACGATTATAAATACTTAGGTAGTCCAAAAGTGGTTTTTGAAAGGGAAATGTCGAGTTTTAATAAGTTATAGTTTTAAATTTGAGAAAAATAGGGAAGAAGAGATCTGCAACTGTTGATAGTGTTCGCAGTTAGTTACTAACTGCGAACAGAGTCAAACAAATTAACAGGCCTGTTGGCAGTAGCCAGTTAGTAACTGCAAACAACACCAAACCTAATGTTTGAACTTAAACGCTTATTTTTTTTAAATAAGTTAATTTTTATCTTATTTTATACTTTTTTTTTATAAATTATCTTATCTATTTAATTTTTCCCAAAAATTCTAGTTTGAAAAACTTTAGTGACTTAGTGTTAAAGAAAAAGAAAATAGCATTTGGATAACATAACCCTGTAAAAAGAACCAGGGAAGAGATAGATAGAGGGTGAGTGTGAGCTTGAGCCAAAAACTATGGCTACTTGTTCATTATCTGCTGCATTATTATCTCCTCTTACTCTTAGCAATGCATCTTCCATTCCTACCAAACATGAATTCTCAGCCCCTTCTCTTGTAAATCTCAGAAGAACCCTAAGTCCCTCCCATACCCTTTGGAACAACTCAAACTTCACAACTTTTGCTGCTCCTGAAGCTTTGGAGACTGTTCCTGAATCATTTCAGGTCATTTTTCTGTTTTTTGCTTTAATTTTTGAACAATTCTTTTGTTATTCTGTGGGAAAATAGGATTTCTGTTTTTGGGTTGGGCATACTTGTAATCGACAAATCGAAGCTTAATTTGAGGTTGGAAATTATCAATTTTGGGGTTTTATCTTTTTAATGAAATGGGTGTGTGAAAATCTCGGGTTTTGGATTATGAAAGAAATGAACTTGTTGATTTTGGTTTACAGCTGAAGTTTATATCTCTTTTTACAGCTGTTTATGAGCTTATTTAGAGTAAATCATGCTTAATTTCTAGATACCAATGGACCAGTGATTGATTTGTTTTGGTTCATATAGCCCATCCCTTCTTTTGGGATTAAGGCTTTGGCATTATTATCATTGTTCTAGTATAAGATGAAATGGATAGATTTGAAAAGAAAGATTTGATGTGTGGTTTGTTTTAGGTGGAAATATCAGAAGAGGAATAGGGTTTCAAATGTGCTTAATGTATAATATAATTGGTATTCCTCTTAAAGTCACAATGTAGAATTGTAAGATGTTTATGTCTTAGTTTCATAGGTGGTGATGTTTGTTCTTTCCTTATGGTTACTCTTTGTTCTTGTGTAGAATGGTTCTGAGACTTCATCACTTAGCATTGCTGCTGATCAGGTATTGAGCCTTCTTTCCTTGATGCTATAGGGTTAAATTGGCTCCAACTTTCTAGGTAAATAACTTGTAGATTGCTTTATGTGTGATAACTGGTAAGTTTGGTGAAATTTAAGGCAAATTTTCACATGTTAGATGAATAGAAACATTAATTGTCTTATAAATCAAGTTGTCCTTAAAATTCATTGCCTTGTCACTTCCCCTAGGAGGACACTAGGGAAGAATTTCGAGATTTAATGATATTTTGTGCATTAGAAGTACCTTGATGGCCGCTTGGTGGATTCTGATACATTTACTTGAGGTGAAATGATGAGTTCGAGTACATAGTAACTAATACATATCTTTTTGAAGATGACTTTGAAGTGTCTTTCCCTGTTGAACCTTAGTGCTATTGGAGTTTTGTGATAAGAATTATCTCATCATGGGGTGAAAATTGATTTGTCGTAAGCAACTTTGTCATGTTCCATTGGCTGCATCTCTTGTGGAGAGTCCTTTTCAACCTTTTTGTTTATAATTCTTTGGTTTCGGATTATATTGAACTATAGTTAAATAGCTCATAAAATCATGTGCGTTTTTTGTGAAGTTGCATATGATGTTTGCAATCAATGATCAGTTGTAATCAACGTCTTGGTTATTACTAGAGTAATGTTACCAACCCCCTAAACCTTGCTAGGCAGAAGTTACCGAGCTACTTGGCATCGGATCAATGGCATGTTCCCTGTTCAACTTCTGAAAGGTCTAAAAAAGACAAAGCAAATATTCTCTTATCTCTTTACAGAAGAAAAAAAAATTGAACTGCTGCTGAAAAGAACTTAGCCTAACGCTATTGCATAGTGCAAAATATTGGAATAAGGCTGTGGTAGACCGTAGACTACAGTAGTCGTATGAATTACGATCATAGACTTCAAACTATCTTGTTCACAAATGCATTCACTTTAAGGTTTAATACTGTGACAAAGAACTTCAACTTAGATCACTGTTTGTGCCTTGCAGTGAACCCGAGAGAGACTGTAGATGGCAATTGCCAAGAAATATTAGTTCATAATATTTAACTGCCTTAATGTAAAATCTTTCCCTCATGTGGCCTATTGGTAGCATACAGCTTTGTGTTCATCACTTTCACATTATGTTTGTATAAGAGTCACCATCACCTTAGTGTATCTTTTGATTACTGGTTACTTCTATTTGTGCTTTCAGATGGCTCCGAAGCAGAAGATACGAATCAAGCTGAGGTCATATTGGGTTCCTTTGATAGAAGACTCTTGCAAACAGATAATGGATGCTGCGAGAACAACGAATGCTAAAACTATGGGACCAGTGCCATTGCCAACAAAGAAGAGGATTTACTGTGTACTCAAGTCACCCCATGTTCACAAGGATGCCCGATTCCATTTCGAGATCCGAACTCATCAGCGCCTCATTGACATATTGTATCCAACTGCCCAAACAATTGATTCATTAATGCAGCTTGATCTCCCTGCTGGTGTTGATGTGGAAGTTAAGCTCTGAAGGTCTTGGGTAAGAACTGTTCTAGCATCAGCCAATTTGAAAGAATACAACCATCTGCTCCTCCTTTTTCTTGTTCCAAGTGACTGTAGTTGATTGGATCCTCTGGTGCATATATAATTGAATTCAGATATTTTCTTGTAATGGTTACATTATAATTTAACAACAACATTTAGAACCCTATGCAGTAATACCCTTAAGTGGCTCCCGCTTAATTGGGTTTGGGGGGATCAAATGTAATTGTAAGCCTACCTTTACCCTCGTCTTTCGAAAGATTAAAGAATCATTCAATTTGCATTTTGTTAATCATTGATTCTGCATCGTGCTTGTTAATCATTTCATTAGTTTGTGATTTCTGTTGTGTAGCTCATAACTTGTGCAAAATCTGGTTAGAGATGAAAAATGCTTCAAATCTGTGCAGTCTTATATACTGTTTTCTTCATGTACGGGACTAACATTATCTTCTTGTAGGAACTGTAAGAGTTATCAGATATCAACGGTTGCAGATGCTGCTGCAATTCAAACACCAGTCTCCAGGGCTCGGGTTTTGCGTGTTGAATATTGCATTATTTGATTTAGTTTTGTTAAGCTTTTTTTTTTGGCCGAAATCAAAAAAATACTGTAAGCTGTATAATTTGCATATATTCAATGTAAAAACTTCTAGTGCAATGAAATAGGGGAAAGGAAGTCATAGTTGGAATGTACTTCAATTCTAATCAATATGCAGCCAATTCGAATCTTTTAGAATTAAAGCAAAGCTCTGACATAGTTGTTGATGATGCTAGAATTATGATTATTATCTTGCAGGCTGCAATTACAATATTGTAAGAAAACTGCAATAAGAATTCAATTTTAGCTACTTCACCAATTTTCTTCATCATTTGTAAATGATGGTAATATTTTGAAAGCAAGCAGAAAGTGTTGCAACAATTTAATGAAGCAATGAGAAATAAGCTCAAGCACCCAAGTGATTAATATTGTGACTACTGACTACTGTCAAAAGTGAACTCATTACCGCGCACAAATTAGCTTGATCGGATTTCTAATCTAGCTATCTTTAAATCAGAAAAAAAAAAATAAATAAATAATGATAACCCTAAAAAAAGCTATAAAAATCAGTTGGGAAAATATCTAAAAAAGTTTGATGAAATCAGTTGGCCAAATATATGGCGTTTATTTGTTACACATAGTTTAGGTGAATAGTGGGAAACACAAAACCGTGTACAGAAGTTTCTAGCAAAATATGTAACTCCTATCTTCCCTTCCATAATGTGCTCTCTGTCACCTAACCTAATCTAAACTCTATAACCAACCATTTTCTCCTTCATAAATTTTCTTTAGAGTCAAGCAACTATTATTTTATTATATTTATTTTCATCAAAAAAAATGTGTGCTTGATAAAAATTCATACAATAATTGTAGTAAACCGACTTATTTGTATTTATAAATAATAGGATCTCCTATTGCCTTTACTTGGTTTAAAACATACCTTAAAAAGTCTCCTAGTGTTGTAACTTGTTACCTCGGAAAAAATGGCAATAGCAAAGACTTGGTTTACCAATATTCATATTGCTTTGCCTCACCTCATAACACATAACGCAAACCATCTTAATACCCAAAAGCCTAAAGTTGAGAATGATAAGAGAATGGAAGATTTTCGTGTGCCTTTGCATTATCCCAGGTATAGGAAGGAAGATTATGCCCAGATGGAGGAATGGATGTTGGATAACTTACTAAGGCAATATGGGCTTGATGTTCATGTCAAGGGTAGTCTCGATGAGAAACGGAAGTATGCTATGGGAGCCTTTTTGTGGCCCGATCAACTTTAATTTTTATTTTTTGATTGTGCAAATTATTGCTTGTATTCGAGTTGGTACATCTAAATTTTGTTTGATCATTTTATAAGCAATAAATAAATTAAAAATGTATTTAGATGAACATAATTTAGATTCCGTATGTTCTTAAGTTGTAATTTAGTACGTAGTTGTACTTTGTATCTTATTATAGTTAAATTAAGGATAAATCAATTAGACATTTGGTAAATAATCTATATATTTTTGTTAAAAAGATTACTTGTATTTGGTTCTTGTGAATTTACGAGGGAAAAACTGATGTGAGATTTGTTGGAGAGTAGCAAGCAGGCACTATCTGAAACCATTTCCAGACTCCCCTTTTTGTACCCAAACCCAATATTAGTGCTTAGGTGTTTAATTTTTTTATTTAGTAATGTCTTTCAATGTAATTAGTAATTAGTAATTAGTAATTATTATTCCCCTTTGATTGTGAACTTGAATTTTTATCATTCCCAGATGAATCTTTTACAGGAAAAAGGAAAGAAAATGAAGTTAGAGGTATGCAATGGTGTGTTCCTAATCAGAATACAAGTATGGAAGCTCATTTTTGGTTGACAAAACAGGGGTTTGATGTTTCAATTTTCATCCTATTGAATATGGTAATGGTGCCCATGTTAAATTTCCTGGACCTTCCATTAGAGAACATAATGTTTATTATTAATTTAGAAATTTTATATAGTTAGAAAACTTATAAATACTCAGAATCACGCACAGAGGTAGTTAGTTATACTTCAAAGTCGTGTATTTTGATGATAGTGGCATAATATCTACACAAAACCATGAATATCTTTGATACAAGCAATTAGCAAATGATTGGTTCATATCAAAAGCATTAGACAAAATAGTAACAATAACAATGCCCTTGATTGCACATAACATCAATGAATAATGGCACATTTGCGTAGTTTGTTTATAAAGAATATCATAACCATGCAACTTACAAGCATGCTCCATTTAGCAAGTACCAAATATATATATAGGGCCAAGATATGATTATCAAATATACGCAACCTAACACTACACCCATAAATTGCAATTTGACAGTGCGAATTAGCAATGTGTTCAACTTTAATTTCTGGTACAATTCCACCCTAATTAAAGAATCCACTCAACAATAGCACTACCAATTTGCAATTTTTTTTTGTTTATTACGAGTAAATTTCTTATAGCGGGTACATATATAAGAATTAATTAATGGCAAAAACACCTATAAGCTATATAGTACTACTGAAATGGTGTCAAATTAAGAATTTTATTAACAATGTATGACTATAGCTAACAATGGTATACATCCAACATCAATATCAAAGGCCACACTAAAATATATTTAGGGGAACTTGAAAACTCAAATGATTTTCGCTGCTCTGAACTTAATTCAATCAAACAACAATTATAATTCATAATTGTCAATAATAACCCCAAGAAGCAGTTCCTAATAATGCAATCATCTATCTTCCTGGCACCCTTTAAATTTTAATTAATACACATTCTATTTATTATATCTCTTAAAACTCAACTTAAGCATTAAAATCATGAAACCGTTTTCTCCCATTTTCATATTAAAGACAACATTAGCATTGATTGATTGATTATTGATGCGTATAAGTAATCAACCTTAGCCCATTATAAATATGGGATATTACTTCACTTAATTCCCTATACTAGTACTAGATTTAAGCTCTGAAAGAGTCTTTCTAATACTATCTCTACTGCCCCTTAAGTTCCTTTTTCTTATCTCAAATGGCCTTGAAATGGATCTTCAATTCAGCTTTCAGTCTCACACTTGTACACTCATCTGATCAGAAAACTGAAACTACACAGAAACTTGATTTTCAGGCTAAAAAGAATGGTTCTAACAGCTTCCGCATGCCTCTTCACTACCCTCTATACAAGAAGACGGATTATGAGGAAATGGAGGAATGGAAAGTGGATAATCTGCTGAAGCAGTATGGACTCGATCATCATGTCAAGGGTAGCCTTGACGAGAAGAGGAAGTTTGCTATGGGTGCGTTCCTGTGGCCTGCCCAGTTCTGAGTTAATTAAAATTGGCCTATAAAATAAGCATAAATCGCGTAGATCATTGGCACTATAATAATACAAGAGATGCTTATGTTGAGGAATGTCAAATTTTCTTTACCTTAATACTATCATAAGGAATACTTATTCACACACTTGGTCTTGGTAAGTGAAGTTGGTGAAACAAGGAGGGAGAGTTCAGTATGTTTTAGCTAGTACAAAAGGCTTGAGTCCAGCTCTTCTCTTTGCCTATATTAAATAGAACATCAAATATTTCATTGTAGTGTGCTAAATACTTCATAGTAAATAGTAATATCAGTAGCTTTATATGCTATCTGCACACTCAATTGCAATAGGATCTGCTTATTTGATCGAAACAACAATCACATATTCACATTCCCAACCTCGTCCCATCCCCTTCCCCTCTTCACAACAAGCAGATGAAAAAAAACCAATTATTATAAAGTCCATGGCCAAGCCTCATGCTGGATAATCTTTATAAAACTCAAATAAAGTTAAACAAATAGTCATCCAAAAGATGCGTCATATATGCCACAAGTTATACAAAGACCCCTCAATAATACTTTAGACTACTCATACTCCCAAGACCCAAATCACAATATAATGATAAAACTAATAATTTTAACAAAGATCCCAAACATTATTAATTAAAGTAGCACATGTGAATTGTGATAATATTTCCACATGGGTGATTAATAAGAACAAGGAATGCTGTACCAGTAGTGAGTACTATGTTTAATAGCCTAACAAAAAGCGAAGTTAAAGGATTTTTAAGTAAAGCAGTTTCCCTTTTAGGTTTTTTCTAATTTGATGATGTTATTGGACATTCTACTGAAAGTAATACATTAAGGAGTATAGTGCAAAATCTCGGACATGGTCAGGGTTGTGGTAAAAGTCGTGAAATCACTTTTGCAGTCAATGTGAGTGCTTTTGTGGTAGTTACAGTAGGCGGAGAATGGACAGCAGAAATTATCACATGGAGTTAAAATGATAGGCTTAGTGATCAATGGTGAGGAAGGGAAAACTACAAAAGGGAAATTCTTGTGTGGGCTCAAACATTCTGCCAAATTTCAAACTCCACAAGTCTAAAAGCATTTGATGCTCCACTTGTTTAGTTTCTTATCCTCTCAATTCAACCCAAAATAAAAACAAAAATAACCCAATAACACAGTGGTGTGCTTTAAAAAATGAAGATTAAAGCAGTATATTCTCAACAAAAGTAAATAAAGAATCAAAATGACTGGTTCCTTACACTGATTGGGCACTTGGGTTATTCCACTATTCCTGCTTTTTGGTGCTAGATCCAGATTCGTGCCATATACTTGTTGAAGCATGGTGACTGCTGAGCAAATAAATCCTTCTATATCTGTTTTAATACTATCACGTTGACTTTTCAGTGTAAAATTTTGTTGACTTCATCATTATCTTATGAAATTATAATATAATAAATTCACTATGATAGAGTAGTATTCATAAATTAATAATCTATGTTAGCCAACCAATTTACTTCTTACAGAGTTCACAGATATATTCTATAATAAAAATCTATTTAGACAATCAATTGCAAATAAAATCTTCCTAAAACTGTGCACCAATGAATATATAGACTAAAATTTCAATTTTCCACCCCAGAATTACACGGCATAATTAAAAGTAGAGAATACTACTGCTAATGGTCATTCATGGTTTTTAATAACACTTTTGCAAGGTAGTGATAGCTTATAACACTGACAACTTTCATATTTTTTTAAAAAATATTATCATTACATAAGAAAAGGAGATGTAGTAAAGCTTAATCTCAATCAACTTGGTATTATTTGGGGAGGATACACAATTATAGGTGCGATCAACCAAAGCTTAGCAAGAATAGTTTACCTAATTGCAGGGTAATTGTAACTGAATTTAAATCCTAAACCTGATCACATCAAGCATAAAAAGTCTTCATGCAAATAAATTTGATGTCATGGATTATAATTTACCATAGCTTTTGATAGACTTACAAGACTTGTAGCTTTTTAGGTTTGGATAGTAAATTATAATGGACTATATTAAAGAAATCAAATTTATGTCAAATGTATATGGTGTTTGCTAATAAAAATCATTCAGAATCAATTTTTTTACATTTTCAAGAATATAAATTTATATACATTAACGCTTAAATAAGTGACATTTAATAACATTAAAATGTTAAAATCATATTTATATATACTTTTTTACGTAACGGCTTTAAAGTATGCCAAGTGATTTTTTGAGATATGTTGTGGACCCAACGGCCAGTAATCAACACTACAACAAATATGCACATTGTAACCAAATGAAGACAAATTGATTAGGTGTTGTAAATTTGCTGTGTTTTACAATTAGTAAGTATATATGTTTGCAAAACAATTCCTTAGAAATGCATTACATCAAGATGTTTATGCATGATAACTAATACAACAAGTTGCCAGGAAATAAGTGAATATGTTACAAATTACGAGTATTTTGGCAAAATATTTGGACGTTTACTCAAATAATACATAAAGGATTACTGCTATTAACTATCCATTATGTCCAACTATAGCAAACTGGCATTCATATGAGGTAATCATTATATTCTTCCCCTTCCTGAATTGAAATTTGAAGCTTCCTTTTTCCTACCAACTCCACAAATCTTTTACTGGCTTGGTGAAGTTTATATTTGTTTAAAGAGCCACAAACTCAAAACATGATTTATAGATGTCAAAAAAGAAAAAAAGAAAAAAAAAACAACTAATATATCTAGTCAAACACTAACAATACTAAAATTTTAATCTCAACATATGTGATTGATTATATGAACCAACACAAATCAACATAAGAGACTGTTGGTAACAAAGATTGTGTTTTGTTTGGTTCAATCTAGTACTAATTTGCAACTTAACGTTCCAATAATCTTCCACATGTATTCGCTTCCCTCATTTCTTATCTATTATCATAACCTTATGTAAATCTCAATAATTCAATTCATAAGTATAAGGTATTAACCATAGTCCAAAAATGTCGAAAGGACATGGTTACAGTAACAGTAACTGACATGATTTTTTTTACATCTTTAATTACGATGCGGTTTATATCAATATAGTAAATATGAAAAACCGATCGATGTAATATAATGCAGCCTTATTTTTGCACTACAATATTAACTATGCAAAAATATAAAAAATACGTTAAAAGTATTACTTGGAAATTAGCTCCTAATTTCTAAGTGAAATTTAAAAAAGGGAAATTAATTCATCAAAGAATAGCATCTACGCGTATCTTTTCCTGAAAGGCAGCTAAATATCCCTTGTCTTTTAGATGTTGGCAAAGCCTAGTAAGTTGACATGAAGAGAGGGTATAATTAGAGAGAGAGAGAGAGAGAGAAAGATCATAAATCAAAATAACTTAATATCAAAAAGGCCCAAAAGAAGGGCATGAATTTCTCCTCACAGGATCTCTCTGTCATAAATCTTGGTCCAAAATAAATGTCCAACTTCAATCCTGTACCCTGAAAGCAACTCCACCTTAAGGGTAGTAAGCATGAAGGTAGCTGTTTACCACAAGCCTAATGACAACTATGCATCTGTGTTTCTAGAATTCATGTCCAATACGAGTATGAGTTTAAGTATGAGTGAGGTGTCCGAGTGTCGAGAATCAAACACACACTTAAGATAACTTGAGTCTAACCAACATAAAAGTATAACATTTTATAGTACATGTAAAATGCCCCACATCATGACATACAATGATACAAGTCTTACATCACATAGATTCATTAAAGTACTAAGGTGTTTTAAAGGAAGCTCCAAATGATGAAATATACAAGGGCAATCATGTCATTTCAAGCATATCCCAGGTTTTTTAAACCCCTATATAAGAGAGAACCAAACTTCCAGGGTTTACTACCAATGTTTTAAGTACATAATAAGCCTCCTGAAAATCTCCTCCTTAAATGACACCAAATATAGACAGATACAGAAAAAACGCATCAACAAGAACAAAAGCTTAAAAAACATGCACCAACCTTCCCGCTTACACCAGTTTCTTAAAAGGCTCCTCCAATTTGTGATCTCTTTCTCTATGTTGTGTTTCTTATTTTTGCACCCATCTTGGCTTCATCTCTTCCACACTTCCATCTCCTACTTCTCTACATTTTCATCCCAACTTATCTCACTTGCAACTGACAAAAACTACATATTTTTGCTATGCAATGGGATTCTAGTTTTAATCGCAAAGTACTCAAGCCACACGATTGATACTCGTCTACCACTTCTACCAGAGACTAGTCCTGATGATGACTTAAGCATCAAAGCATATCAGAAAAGTATGCAATCATCGACAGAGAAGACTGTTGTGGCGGACGAGGTAGCCACCAAGAATAAGTATGAAAACAGAGTACAAGCAAATGCGGTCATAGCAGAGGATACAATAGAAGAGAAGTATGTTGTGTATCAGATCACAAATGGAGTAGTAAAGGAAGAAGATGTGATTAACAATGATGAAGATGCTGAGTACATTGAGAAAAAATCAGACAATTGGTTTCATGAGGACGAAAGAGAAGACGAGGAGGAGGAACAAGAGGAAGAAGAAGCAATTTCTAAGATGAGTACAGAAGAATTAAACAGAAAATTTGATGATTTCATAAGAAAGATGAAAGAAGAGCTCAGAATTGAAGCTCAGCAGCAAATGATAGTGGTTTGAAACCCAAGAGAGGGATAAAGGCTATTGATAACACAATCCCATTTTCTTTCTTTTTTCCATATAACAAAGGCATATAGATAATAGATGTTTTTAGTTCATTTCTCATTCACCTTTTTTTCCGGACATCAGCTCAATGACGCATTCCTTGTAGATAAGTAAGCATTTTCCTTGTAGAAATATTTTTTTTGAGAAATACAGAACACTTAGTTACTTATAGACACATATTTTCCTATTTTTGTAATTGAATATCTTGTCATATCTGCCAAAAATCAGTAAGTTTCAAGTTTCCACACCTACTAAGGTATAATAACATACAAAAGCTAAGGCAACGAAAAAGTCACTCAATTGAAGTAACTTAGGAAAAGGTCAAAGCAAGATATGCCCAAAAGAATAAAGAATAAAGCCATCCACAACTACAAAATGCTCCAGCTTAAGTAACTCAACTCATGTCCCACTTGTTTCCCAAATCCTATTTCGGGTCTAACTATCTTTTTCCCAGTATCTGAATCATAGGGCTCAATCACTCAACTAATCCAACATTACATAATTAAATTTCATTCGTTCCCAACAATCCAGATAAAATTTTGTATTGACATCCTCAAAATTCTCCACTGATATGACTTTGATCAAATTTCCATTCCTTTCTACCAGGGTCCATAGCTTAGTGCAACAATGCGTAAGGGTTGCCATCTTATCGTAAGGTCGCCATCTTATCGTAATGCCTCATACCAATCGAAAGCATGGCCTAAAATGCAGTTTTTTTTTTTTATGTATTTACAACGTTGGAAATATGGGTTCGTTTTTTAAAAATCTTTACGATGTAATCCGATGACCCTCTTACAAAATCTACCAACCAAGTAGACAAATTCCTAACTTCATGCATCTAAAAGAACTCTAATCACTTTGTTAAATAACCTATCAGTATACCATCAAGATAGCAGCTCGAAAAGTAGATATAAGTTGAATAAAAATTTGATTGGGAATGAATGTCAAATTAGCAAGAATTTAAATCAAGAACGAATGATAGGCTATGTTTTTAAAGAAAGATCGTCTATTTAGGTGGTTTCCTCTAGTTACTCTTGTGAATATAGTACTAATTAAGAGATAAAGACTTAGAATGCTGATTTGTTCAGTCTTTCCTGAATCTCCTCTTCAGAATTAATATAAGAATAATCTTTAAAAATTCAATATTAAAAATGGATTTGACTTTTGGAAAATAAATTCTAGAAAGCTACGTTTACGGTGTGTTGGGCAAATAAATCTTTTTCCCTTGGTCAAAGAGCCAAAAGCGTTCAGTAAATATTATGTCGAATATTGGTTTGTTAACTCATATTTTGTCTAATAAATAGTCAACAATTAATTTTTAGCAAACATATTTATAAAAGTTGGCTTCAATAGGCTAGTAAATTAGTCAAGGGCCCAATACTCTAAACCGGTCAAGCATATTAACAGCTCCAACCAACTATTATCAAAGACTCTCAATATAATTCAGGGCCACTATGTAAAAAATCGTCTGCTTTGTATAAGTTCAAATACAACGAGTTTAGAGAAAATCAACAAACAACAAATTCCAATTAAGTTCTAAAAGGAATCTGCTTACGCAAAACTATAAGTAAAAACAAATCTATATAACACTTTAAAGTTTAAAGCGACACAAAGACGAAACGCGGTTACAAAAAGTTTTGTGATACTTGAAAAGTGTAATAGTAGTTGCTAAGGTTAATGTAATGCTACGAGCTTGGATAAAGTAAAAGTGTATCATTAAAATTAGTGATGAGCTCATAAAAATACAAATGATTGCTCGCTAATAGGAGTATTAGTATTAGTCATACACGGACTCAATTTTCATAGCAAACCACACAGGAAACTTGCAATCGTATGCCATCATCAAAATTCAAAATATATATTATAGTATAATAATAATAATTGTCAAAAACCAGCTGTAAAAACATATAATTATCCATGATACAAAGATATTTGAATTGTCAAGGTAGTCAAACTGTACATGATGATGATTAATGGGAATTAAATAATATGGACAGCTTACACATCCTTTGATTAATTGTTAAGAGCATGCTTTGCTCAAACCAGTAGGAGTGTAAACTGAACGCGTGAATCTCTTCTGCCCTCCTATGTTTTTCTTTATTCACCTTCCTAAGTCTACAAAACGGGTTCTTTGGGTCCGATTAAAAATACGGAAATAATATAAAAAATCTTTTAAATTGTTAAAACTTCGAAAAAAATATTCAGAATAATTTAAAATTTACTCGATTTTTCAGCAATAATTTAATTACTAATTAATTATGAATAATCTGAACATAAAGGGTTATATGCCAAGAAAATACCATAATGACCGATTAAAAAAAAGTTAAACTTAATTAAAATTAGAAAAACTAAAATGTTAATTAATAGGAGTAAAACTTAAAAAAATCCCAAACCCCTCCCCCACTGCCACCCCCGAAGAACCACGTTAATGGAGGATTTGTTCGGAATAGATGAATGGAGGTTCTGCGGAAGAGATGATTCGAAATGAAGATTATGGAAACTGCCACAAGGAATGTAAAACATGGAAACTGAAAGAAGCAATTTTGGTATGAGTTCTAACGCGCGCTTTTATTTTTTTATTCAGTTTTAATTTGATTTTGTTTTAATTTTTTTTTTTAAATTTGAAAATCAATATGAGTCGGCCCATTGTTGGACGTCTCTTTTAGAGACCGTTTTTACTAAGAATTTGTGTTTAATAACACTATCAGCAAATCTCCTGTGAGACGGCCGCATACGTGCGACAACTTATATATCCAACCACATACGGCCACATTCTCTCTCTTTGAAGACCTTTCTCGAGTCGAGGGACTCTTTAACCACACTCTCCTCTAGGGGTATGAGTTGTCTTTTTCCCCTCCCCAAACCCTGACCATAGTTTTCTATGAGCAAGATACATTGGATATGATGATGATGATGATGATAGACCTTAAATTAGGCATTTTAAGTTTTGAATTTGACAAACTTTAAACCATTTAATAGACATTCTAAGTCTTGAAATGTATATTTTACAATTGGAGTACGTAAGTAAAATATTAAAATTAAGGGTTAGAATAGAGGTTTCAAGAGTTAGAATTGGCTTTTAAGTGGTGTAATGGGTATTTTAAGGGTTGAAGTCGATAACTAAAAACTTAAATTAAGCCTCTAGAAAAGGAAGATTGAGGCTTAAAGTAGGGGTTTTAAGTGTTAAATTTGACTTTTTAAGTCTTAAAATGGGTATTTTAAGGCTTGAATTCGACAAATATAAAAAAAATTTGGTGCACGCGTGAGGCGGTTGCATACAAGTTTTTGTGTTAATCTATATATTCATGTCCGCCTAATAATCAAATGGTTCGGTCCTTAGCCGACCCAATCAAACCTCAGTTACTCAGTTCCAGAGTTTATATGAGACGGTCTTATCGTAAAACCGCACTATGTATAAGTATAATTGTCTAACTAATACAAATTATAACATATGAGTTCCCTGCGTAATTTTAGTAATTCCAGCACGATTAAAATGTACATCTTGATTATCATGGGTAGAAAATAGATATCAATTAGTAGATAATACACTCGGAAAAATTGGCTAAATTTTGCAAATGAAACACAAGTTGGCTTTCATGAATCAACATTCGTAATCAACAACATAGAAAGTTTGTTCAATCTTGTCTTCCCCTACGAGTACAAAAAAATCAAGGCCTTTGGGGCCTAAAATTATGTTACTTCAATACTTCCTCGGTTCCTCCGGTGGAAGTGGTTGATAAATGATGACTATCTCTCCTCCAACGGAAGGCCGAGAAATTCTAAACCAGTAGCAGACGGAGTCAAACCCAGCTCAGAGAGGTACTCAGTCTTGTAAAACCGACTCAGATGCCTCATCCCGCTGTCACATAGAATTGTAACAATGGTATGGCCAGGACCCAGGGCCTGTGCTGCCTTAACAGCTCCAACACAGTTCATGGCTGAAGAGCTACCTAAGAAAAGGCCATCGTTTTTCAAAAGGTACCTGCAAGAGTTGAAATGTTTAAAGATATGCTACATTAATGGAAAAGGAAAGGGGAAAGAATCAACAGAAGACCACCTAAAAAAGTTACAAAACGGCTAAATGTGAATGAACAGAACTCAGAAATAAAGCACGTCATCAAATACACGTTACAACACTTCAGGAAAACAGCAACAAAAATGTTGCTTTGCTCCGGAAGCTATGAGACAGAAAGATGGTACAATGGTAGCGGTTGAAGTGGATGTGGATTTGGCCATGCGTGGAATCATTGCCTTCATTTTGGGCAACCAGTTAAAAGCGAGATGGGAATCTTCATCTCAAAAACATAGATGTAAATGAACCGGGGGGGCCATAACCCTCCATGGAAGGGTACAATTCCTCCACCACTTCCCTTAACCACCACCACCCCCGCAGCCCCACCCATCCTCCTTCTCATGCCCAAATAGGGATTTGAAGGTAGGAGAATCAGGGACTTAATTAAATCTGATCTAAGTGCTCAAGATAAATGTTTAGGACAGATTTAAACCTCGAAGTTTCAACAAAAATCTAATTAACAAACAAGGGATCTGACTTTTTTTAGCCCCATTGTCTCATGTCAAGTCCCTATTGAAAGTCTCACATTTCTCATTCCCATTTGCGAAACAACCCCTAAAGGTAGGCTGTAGGTAATCCAAAAGTGATGTGTCGCCTTACTTTCTTAGAGTTATGGACAGAAACACTGAAAAGGAACTTAACATGACTTTTCACTAGCAGAAAATATAAAACTCAACCAATGAAGAGGGATGAATTGTTCCATAA
Source organism: Amaranthus tricolor (assembly GCF_026212465.1). Lineage (NCBI taxonomy): Eukaryota > Viridiplantae > Streptophyta > Magnoliopsida > Caryophyllales > Amaranthaceae > Amaranthus > Amaranthus tricolor. The sequence continues at coordinate 31,679,737 of NC_080053.1, forward strand.
TATACACAGTTCAAAACATGACGTCATTGCTAACCTAGACATCTCAACAGCTTCCTTGTCTGTGCCACGAAAAGCGCCATCCAGCTTCGCCATCATGAAATTCTGCGTCAACCTGTTGATTCCAATGCCCTCAGTTATAGTGTCAAAGGGGTTTCTCAGTCTCTTGCCTTCAGCCTCCTCCTTAGTGTACATAACTCCTCTCGTTACTCTATTGAACAAGCCAGAACCTGGAGGGTCGATGAGGAAGCACTTGATATCTGAATTTTTCTCCTATCAAGTCAAAACAAAACAATTAGCTTCTTCAGAAAATTAAAAATAAACTAACCAACTAGAATAAAGATCTCACCTTGAGAAACTGAGTAACACCAGCTATTGTGCCCCCTGTTCCAGCAGCAGCTACAAAAGCATGAAGCTTTCCTTCAGCTTGCTCCCAGATTTCGGGTCCTGTACCTTCATAGTGGGCCCGAAAGTTGGCCAAATTTTCAAATTGGTCTGCAAAGAAACCTCCAGTACAGTCGCTTGAAAATATGTGATTTTTCTTCTGGTCCCCAAATATTTCACCATTACATTGTTGTTGGTGTATGGTAGATGTTTCACATGTTTGAATATTAGTTTTAAGTTTTGCTGCTCGTTCATTAGCTTCGGATGCTCGTCTTCTAGCAACGTTAACAAAATGGTCTCTGTGAGTAATTGATACTGGCCTCACCCGCTCAACAGTAGCACCAAGAGCTTCAAGAATCTGAGACTGAAAGTTTATGGTTTTGCCATAAGACGTGGTAAATGAGAAATTAGTATATTGCATAGGAATTCGAGAGATTAAAAATATGTCTCATACATAGAGAAGACCAAATCATACCTTCTCAATAGCAACATCATCTGGAATCACAACATGACATTTGCATCCATAAGCGGGAGCAACGGTAGCAAGACTTATAGCAGTACTTCCTGCACTACCTTCAGTAACAACTCCACCTGGAGCTAGTTGCCCAGAAGAAAACGCCTGAAAATATGCCGCGCATTAGATGCTAAAGAAGCGAGAATAATCAAGCAGGCACCAATTGAAAAATCATTTCTTCCTAAAGAACACTACATCAAGAAACTGATACCAACATATAGGTCACACAAAAGCCTTGTGTGTACCCTTTGAAAGGCTTAATTCATAAAAGTACAATCATAAATAATACCAAGAATTAGTATAGTAAGTAAAAAGCTCGGTAGAATACAAGTGAACTCATTTTATACCTCTTGTGAGACATATGTACTTTCAATAGCTCAGAAGTGTTACAACATTAATCCTAAAAAAAGAAAGAAATTTACCAAGGATAGGCGAAGCTACCCTTGTACCTAAATGTTAACTTTGAAACAAAGCCATTAGCAACGAGACGAAACTGAAAACATGAGATGGCTCAAAGGGGAAGATTGTGCAAGGGGTTAATCAATGGAAGCTAATTTTCTACTGTTACCAAGTCCTGGATTGCTACGTTAAATTGCATTTTACACAGGGCATCCTTCATAAACTACAATTGTAAAATAAACTACAACACCTTCGAAATTCTCATTCGCGAGCTAATTCTTACTAACCCAATCTAACATATCACACTCCAGCTTGCTATACATTAAATATACAATTCATATTTGATTTCTGTGTTCAACCATCTTTACTAGTTCAGGGTTGTAGCCTCTACTCCCATTTCCCATAACTTGGTGGGTTTGGTTAAGTTCAACAATTGTAAACACCCAACATTACTAGAATTAGTGCCCATACATCAGACAAAGGTATGTGTTCAAAGGTCAACAGAATCTAAACTCAAAACATTATTAAGATGCTTAAAGAAGCTCCTGCTTGGATCAGGATGCAGAAGAAGGCCACATACAAACAACCTTATCCAATCAAAAGCAAACAAGCAATCCCTACTTAATTGACGAGATAATTATCAGTTTTGGCAAGATTCAAGCTTCCAGGTTGATAAGAACAATGTTTTAGGAATGCAAATCAGTATGAATAGATATGTCCATACAGAACACACAATGAAAACTAAAGCATAGATGGTGCACCATTATTTATAATTTTACTTACGTGTTTATACCTCTATAAAATGATGCATAAGCAATGATCTGAAACTACAAATTACGGAGAAATGGAACCAAATTCTAAAAATTACAAATAACACTATAATGCACAGTTCAAACAGTATAAATCACCTACAAGTATTCAATAAGAAAAACAATATAAAATTTTAGGTCTGAGTACCTCTTGTATGATTTTGACAGCAATCCTATCCTTTACACTTCCTCCTGGATTCAAAAACTCGGCTTTACCTAGAATCTGCCCGAACAAAATTGAGATGAGGGTGATCCATTGCTACTCCATGTAATATTACGATGAAATATTCATAATAAAAAGGATCAATGAAGGAAAAAAAAAACTATTTTCCTGATGAAACAAATTGCAAAAACTCACTTTCAACAGAAGGGGATTTCCATTCATTGCACTAATTACTCATTTGGTTATTGACTTATTGGTATTAAATAGTGGTAATGAGAATCATTAGTAGTTTAAATTTTCATGTGTACCATGTCAATGTCATGGTAATTAAACTTTGAGATCGTAAAAATGTTTTTTTTTTTTTCTCAAATTTCTATCACTCCTGGTATCACCTCTCCATTTGGTAGTGTTGGAATGAATTTTGTAAAGAAAATGATATAATTGAGGAAGAACAAACATGATCACTAAACTTGTCAAGATATATTCCTCCCAAAATTACATATATAGCTATCATCATTCACACTATATAAAACGATAACAAATGAGCCGATATAAGTATGAAATTCAGAATTGTCACATTAGACATCTGAATTAAAACTGAATTTCCCCAGAAACATACTGCATAAATTCAAAAGCCCAATAAATATTCGTTCTTTTATTTTCATGGGTAACCTAAAACAATTTTACTTACTCCTAATAACTTCTAAAGTTCTAAAAAAATCAGCTTTACATAGGATTAATAAAGTTCACTAATTGAAATCAAACCAGGATAAAACATCAATCATTAGAAGACCCTAATAAACAAAATTAGGTCAAAGGAATTATAAACAGAGAGTACCTCACAACCAGTGGCTTCAGACAGGCTATTAATTCTAATTAAAGGTGTATTTCCAATGGCAGCAACAACTCCATTTCCATGTCTTTGACTGCAAATGGGTTTATTTTTTTTAGATTTGCGGCGTTCGGAAGTTCGTTGTTGATTGAAAAGAAAGTAAGAAAGAGCAGCAAAAGAGATAGAAAGAACGGTTACACAACCCACCGTAGCGGTGGCTCCATTGTTGCAGTTCATAGGCGCCATGGATGGCTTGGTGGGTTGAACTTCCTCTACAATCACTGACCATTTTTCATTGCACGCCTTGTTTAGACTTTAGAGTTTAGACCGCCTAAAAATGTTACGCCGCTAACTAGACATCCAAAATTTGGGTTTAGGCCATGTAAAAATTAGTCCATCTTGCATGAGACGATGAGGTGACTTAAAGCAAAAGACAAATTCATTATAGGTTGATTTTATGGTAATTCTTGAAATATAATTTATTAAGAATAAATGAAAAAAATTATAAATTATTACTTTTGATTTTAAAATGCTATAATTTTTAATATTATGATTTTTAAAAATAACGACGTGTATCATTTAACGCTATTTAAATTTATATTTTATTAGACATTCACATGTACTAATTAACGTTCAGATAAAACGAGATGCTTTATGATAAGTTATATAATAGGTTCCACCAAACAATCAAACATTAGCTTCTAAATACTCCGTTATTACACCTTCTACTCTTTTAAATTTTAACCATATAATTTAAAAATAACTTTATTTTCACTAACTTCAAAAAAAATAGTTAATTGAATCAAATTATTGGAACTTTTTCCTGTGTTCTGGAACTTGCGGATCAGGGATATTATTCTTAATAAACTACTACTATATTGTAAATGGGCTTTCTTCATCTAACAAGCCAAGTTATCTCATGGGTACTTCTACTTATAGTACAACGTTAAATAAGAAAAAAAGTTGAGGTCGTATGGTATTTCAAACATATTCACTCTTATTTCAATTAAATATTTTATTTGATTTGACAATAACTTTTAAGAAAAATAAAAAGGGAGTCACAACCGCCATGGGATTTAAGTAAATGAAAAAGTAACGAAAAAAGTTATATAAATAGTTGAATGTTAAAAGGGCATCAATACAAAAAATATTCCTAAACCAAATATAAAAATGAGACTTTTTGAATGAATAATTGTAGTCATTTAGAGCATATAATGGTCATCGAAAATTATAATTAATTAAATCAAATAAATTAATTAAATTGATATTAATTGAAAATATCCTAAGATTACAAAAAATATATGTTTTGGTATAAGCACAGGTCGCAGCTCGCGACTTTACTCGCTACTCGCGAATTGGCCTGGTCGCGACTCGTGACTTTTGTCGCGGCCTGCGACTTTCGCGCTGGTTTTTTGTAATGTTCATTTTATTCGGTTTTGTTAGTTATGCAATAACTACCTACGATTAATATGGTTATATACTTATATTAACTGAATTATTGGGATGAATTGATTTAATATCGACATTGACTCGTGAATCGATGTTGCGGTTCATGAAGTGACATATTACTTTATGTATAATTGTATGCTTTTCTATAAATATAGAAGGCATGTGTAAGTTATTTCTTATATGAGATGTACATGGAATATACATGTAATTTCTGATTTTTCTTTTTTTCTCTAGTACTTTACATAGAGAACTTGCAATCCTCGATTGTAAATTTTCGTTTCTTCTTCCACTTAAGTTATCTCATGTCGTTCTAAGTTCCTTGTGCTAGGAATTTAGTGTAATTATTTGTATCTCATAACATATTTCCGGTTTATATTCTCAAGCACCGTAGTAGGGAGAAAATGATGTTTTAGGAAAGAGCATCTCGCCTAGAATTAATATCAAGTTTACATACAAAATCTTCTTGTTACTATGTTCGATATATGGTGTTCCCGATGATGAAGTTCACATTTGGTGTATGTAAAGCAAAGGTTTGAACTTGCCATATGTTTTATAACCTACTAAGTTTATGTAACTTTATTTTATATGTTTGATTAATAAAATTAATGTCACATTTACAACAATCTAAAACATCATATTTATAAAATAAGTATGGCAAGTCTTAAAGTTTTAACCACAAATTTTGTCAAAATCGACAATTTTGTTGGGAAAGTTTCAAAAGTTTGCTTATATGAAAATTACACCATGATTGGGTGATGAGATAATCGTAGAGAATTTTGAAAGGGTGCATTGCTTCGATAAAAGAATGCGTTGGTTCGATAAAAGGACACGTTAGTTTATGAAAAGATGTGTTGGTTCATGGAGGGTTGCGTTGTTTCTTGTTTTGATCAAGTTATGTAAGAAAGATGGACAAAATTACATGGTAGAGATGATATTTCTCATTTATGTAAGTATTAATAAAATCTACAAGTCAAGTAAGATCTTTACTACTATTTACATTAAGTAAAATTTATTAAGTTCTCTATGTTAATTTCATATGTTTATTAATCTTATGATAGAAGTATAGTATGTTACATGTTTAAGTAAGTTTTTATATCCATGAAAATTGATAAAGTAAGTGATCATGGCTATTTGGTCATGCTTATCATTTTGTGTAAATGATGATACTAAATTTTATTTATCAAAGAATTTTGATGGTTGGAAGTATAAGTAACTTACTATGATTTTATGATAATTAATTTTATTATCAAAGATGGATAGATTATGCTTTATGTTGTTTTAACAAGTATTATTTAATGCATGATACGATGATAAAAGTTCATTGTTGTTTTAACATGTTTATCATGTAGTATTATTTTGTATCATGTTTTGTTTTATTATAGAAAGATAATAAGTTTTATTATCAAGTTCATTATAATTGCATTAATAGTTCATTAATGGTAATATGTTAAATATTTTGGGTCTTTGCATGTTTGGTATGACAAGATAAGTTTGTTATGCAAGTTACGCATTATGTGTTACTTATGATTGGTTATCTTTTGACCAATTTCAATGTTGATTTGTCAAGTTTTATTTTGATATATATGATGGTGTAATCTTATATATATGGTATAAATGTTGATTTGCTAAGTAAAGCAAGATATAAATTCATTTATTACTACATTGATTAATGTATTAATTAAAATTCATATGTTACTCTTGGTCTAGAGTATAAGTCATCACTTTATAATTTTATTATGGTAATTAAAATTTCATAATATGTTATTATTTTGATTTTCAAGATATGCATTATTTGCATGATGAGTATATATAAAGTTTTATACTAAAATTTATTTTGGAGGAAAGTACTAAATAAGTTTTATTCCGATTAATGGATAGGTTAAGGTATTTTATATTGTCGGATAAACGCCAAATAAATTTGGTGTGACAATGACAATAAGAAAGAATTTAACTATTCAAGTTAAAGCTGATATTAAATGTTTTCCTTGGTTTAAAGTATTTGTTTTTGTAGAAAAGTCCTAATTATTTTGGTACAAAGAAAATTTGTTTTGAATTATCTCAAGGTGCAAAATAAGGATGCATCTATATAGATTATGTTATTTATAACATCTACTATGAGTTCTATTTATTAGAACAAGGGATATTATATATCAATGATATTTGATTATAATACTAAGTGATGCAATTTTTATTTGAAAATTTATTTTCAATGATAGATAGGTTTAAATACCTACAAGTTTGTACAAATGGTTATGATATTTTGATCTTTTTTAGATTGATTTGCTAATTTTTTTGCTAAAGCTTGTATTTCTAAAATAGAAAAATATAAGTTTATTTTACTAAGGAAAAAGTTTTTAACGAAGTTTGTATTTGTTAAAGGTTTCTAAGTAAAAGTTCTTAATATTGTATTCATATTACTAATATGAAGGTTTACCCATGATTATTTATTTTGATACTTAGTATCATATAAGTTTAAGCTTTCTAAAAAAAAGTAAGTATTGATGTGTTCATCAAGGGAATAATGTTTGAATTTTAGTAACTTGATCTCCAAATAAGTATAACAATATGTTATTTATAGATTTTCATATTATATATGAAGATTGATAAACATGTAATAAGGTTCAAGATATATTAAGTGATATTATACTTAATATGATAATTGATTATTGAATTTATTTCAATAAGTTTATAGAAAATACAATGATTAAATAATTGTTTGTATTTTTATATGGTATGTTGTATCATATATTTTTGTAAATTATGATATGTTTATTTTGGAATTGTATAAGTAAAGTTGACAAAGTATTTTGTCATATTCCTTCTATGAAGTGAATGGGGGGAGGTAAATGCTAAATGAATTTTAACATAAAAGTTTAAGGACTAAGAGATAAGTATTTTATATATACTTAAGGTAACGTCCAAAATTTACCCTCATGTCTTCCAGTTGAAACTATTTCCTAAACATTTGAAATGATTATATAAATTGGATGTAATCTTGACTTATACAATATTCAAATTGTTTTATAGTTGTCAAGTAAAGTTTTACTTACAACTTAAAGTTCCTTTATAGGGAAATTACTTGAATATTCCAAAATGCTTATGTTGTACCATAGATTCAGTTAATCTTATAGTGGAAGTTCTTCAAATTTGAAGAGGTATGCAAGAATGAGTTTGATCTTTAGTGAATTGACTATACTCTATGTTGATCAAAATATATATGTGTTTGTGGGGGAGGTATACCAAGTTTTAATCACCCAAGAACAAACAAAGTTTTAACTTATTCCACTATGATATTAATGTTATTTGTCATGATTTAGACAAATATATAAACGGTATAGTTTAAAAATACTCATCTTTGTGATGTTTAAAGCCAAAGTTGTGCACATAACAATCTAGTGTGATTGACAAGTGGCTTGTATAAAGTATTGATAGTCAAGTGTAACTTTGATAATGCTATGACATCTAATCGAGACAAAGCCAAAAATTAGGGCTTATCAAAGAAGGGATCACATTTCTTGACTATGTGAACAAAGTTCAAATTTAAACAAAGAAATTCTTTTTGACTTTTCTGCCTTTCCTGATTCCCTTGTTGTTGCCTGGAAATCAGTTTGTGGATAGACGATTTTCAGTCCAAACTTTCTGTATGTGAGTCCTTTGTTGGGACGAAGTTCCAGGATTTGATGGAGTCCTGTACCATGCATATTTCTTCCCTGGATTTGACTCAATATCATCCTCAATACGAACACATTTGTTTCTCTGAGAGCCCAGTTGGACTGACTCTCTTGCTTTCTGTCTTTGAAAAGAGGGACGTATGACTCATCCTCCTCTTCTGGTTTTTTCTCTATGGAAATCTGTTGTCCCTGAGATGGTTTAGCTTCCTCCGTCTCGTCTTAATAGCATTAGCCAACACAGTTGCCAGTTGAACTAATGCAACTCAAGTTAAAGTGAATTGAGGTTGTACTACCCCAACTTGCTGTGTTACCGGTGTTTTATCAAGTGTCTGGGAGGTTGACACAATTGGTTGCTCTCTTTGAGAGCGTTGTGACTGTCTCAGAGACCGCCTTTGATCAACTATTCTTTGTACAACATTATCAGTTCCAGCAGATCTCCTTCTCTGTGATCTACTTCTTCTGGATTGAGTGGTGTTCTGACTTTGATTCTGCGAATTGTTTGGCATCTTCTTTGATTGAAAATTCTTAAAATAACTTCTGGCTAAGAAAGAAAAGCTGGCCCTCCTCTAACGCCAAATTGTTTCTGTGTGATTTTGTAGGACAATGAATTAAGAACTTAATCCCCTGATTTGTGATTAATCAGAAATCAAGTGCTGGTGGAAGCGTGTCTTTGCTATCTTGCCAAGCTATGCAATAAGGTATTTTGAGAAGATGACAGTTCCTATAAAATGTAACAAGGGATTAGCAGGGCCCGGAATGTTTTTTCGAGGACCCACTCCGACGCCCATGTCAGTAACAGTCTAAAACAAATTGCCTAATAGGTCCTTCCAAGAGCACTGTGGCTACAAGGTGGATTACTACTTAGGACTTATTTTGACGTGAGGTCTTTTGTAATTAATATCTGGAAAATGTACTTCTGAAGATAATTTTATGACAATAGTAATTACTTTCTTAGATATATGATTATGCAATATAATGCTTTTTTGAAAATCAACGTGGGTCCTTGAAAATCAGATGTAATAACTCATTCGCAATAAATTACTTAGAGTTCTTTGTATCTTTCTTTGTAGTAGTTATTTGTTCAAAATTAATTTCAATTACCTCATTTATGTGCTCCTTGATGTGTATTTATAGTCTTATCATTGTACATGTAGAACATTATTCTGTTATTTCATCAATCTCCAAAATTCCCTTGCATGCCACTGTGCTTGTTTTGGACATGTCAAGTTCCTCTTTATTTTGGTGACTTTTCCTTTATTTTTCATGGCGCTCTTTGCTTCTTCTATTAACATATGTCCCACTAGCTTATAATGACCTTCTATAGCTGACAAGTGTCTTCCAACCTCATGTAGCCTTCCCATGCACTAATATTTTGCTAATATACGTTCAATGTTTATTCTATCCTCCCAGATGAATGTTGCCAGATTACCCTCTAAACTTACTAATTCTAAACTTACTAATTCCTCCCAGATTAGTATTAAATTAATCCTTTTAGATAATTTTCTGTCATAATTGCCTTTGAATAATAGTTTACATATACAATTATTTTCTTTAATTTTTATTCATATATATCCACTTATTGTCTTTCACTTTTAATCCTACATAAAAAATTTAATAATCCCTGATGTTTATGTTAATTATTGAGTTAATAATTTCTTAATTAGAGAGGGAGTATTATGTGTGAAAAATGCAAATCACTATCAGAATTATACATGAAACTCATTTAACATGTCATGTTAAATCACATTTTTCTCAAAACATGACAAAAATTAAACTTGTCACTTGAATAATCAACCGACAACCCACTCTGTATGAAAAATACATTGAAAATTTTATTGCTTTTTCCCGCAATATTTTTCATAGAGGTAAATTTCTCCAATTGATGTTATAAATAAAGCTCAAATTAATCAAAGTCTATATTCTAGGTCAAAATCCTTTAATTTCTATGCAATAGTCCATATAAATCAAAATGAAACTACAAAATTCGAGTAGGTACAATAATTTAAAATTTTAGTAGCCCTTATTTAAAGTAAAATCGCTAACATTGTCAACAATTCTAATACTAAAAATTAGTCTAGAATTTTGGTTGATTTAACATAACTTTGAAGAAAATACAAAATGGTTTGGCTTGGTTTATTTGTAAAGTGGTTGGTTGAAAATTTGGATCATGTTGTTGACAAAGTCACTTGTTTTGGAATCAATTATAGTACTTGTTGACTATGTGAATCTAGATGTGATTGTTGGCCCTTCTTCAATTTCCGTTAGGTAAATTAGTATTCATGAATAACTAATATTAGTATTGGCCGGAGGATTGCTTTGTGGAGCAATTAACGGTCATTAATCTATAAATTAATAGTGTACTTAAAGAGATAGAGTTAGAAAGTGTGAATTAGTCGAATGAAAGTAAATAATTTACTTTACTCAAGAAGTAATTAAAGATTGCTGCACAATGCACATTATTTTATTAATCTCATCTATAAAATTATTTTACTCTTTTTATCAAAATCTATATCATTACTTTTTTTATTACATGGTGAATTTATGAAAGAAAATAACTAAGTGAGATTATTACTCATAATGATATATGGTGAACAGAAATATTTCTATCAACAACATTTTAAATGTACAAAGGTACTTTTATATGTCCACTTTACTTTATCTCAAAATTCATTTTTTTGAAAAAGATTATGTGTTATTTTCTTTTATTCTGATTTACACCAATGAAAATACTATACTATTTTTTTTTTTTATGATTTTGAAACCCATTTTATAGATACAAACAAAGGAGTGTACTGGACAGACAATACTATACCACCATCCAGCACCATTAAATCCCCACCCACAATTAGGAGTAACAAAAATTCAATCTCAAGAATACCCTAACAAAAAAAAACCTAATTAATTTTTCACTAAAATTACAAATTTTACACCTCCCAACATTTCTTTCAGAGAATCTCTGCAAAGTGAAACAATCACTCACTATTCACAAATCACTGACTTCTCTCTCTTAAATCTTTCTTTCCATTCTCTTAGATTCATATTCTCTCTCCTAAATCCCCATTTTTTCAGATTTCAATCAACCCAGAAAATGGAGATTCAACAGCACTTCATGAAATTCAAATTCCATATAATATTTGGGGTACTTTTATCAGCCTCATTTTTCACCATTTTAAGAATTGCTCCAAGATTTATCGATCTAATAGTCTATTTTTGGCCGCTTTTAGCTTCAACGGCTTTATTTTTAATGGTGGTACTTGTGTTCAGCCGTGTATCACCACCGGCTACCGATGGTCCCGGTGATAAAGCTGCTGAAGGTCTCTTAGATTATGTCGCCGGACAAACTGAAGTTGTTACTGAAACTTACACTCATGACTGATTGAGCCAGCAGTTCAGAAAAATATAATGTAAAATTTCCTTTTTTTCATCTAGATTATTCTTTCCTGCCCGCTATTTTGTCTCTGTGTTTTTCACTTTTATTTTTGTTTATGAAAATATTATGTAAAAATTTAGAGAGACTAATAAAAAAAGAATAATGCTATATTAGAACTTAGAACTTAATATAAAATTTAATTACATTTTCCTTGATCTGCTTTTATTGACCGGAATATATTGGTAATTGGTATGATGATGATCTAAAATAACATAAAATTTTGAAATGTATCACTTTATGTTGTAATCAATGTTTTTTAGTTTTTTAATAAATTTTTCATCAATAAAATATTTAATTTTAACTTCAAGGCATTAGATTTCCTAATAATTATTATCATGATGTTTAATAAAATATAGAAGTATGTAGTATAAGGAGTGGTGGGATTTGAGGGAATAAATTGTTTTTTAAAGGCAGATTGGATGATAATCGAACTACTAAATAATAACGGTCATTATTAAATGATGGAAATAGTAATTTTAGTTGAATTATTTTGACAAATTTAATAGTTGTGTCTAATTTCTTTCAACAATCTTTTATTTTTCTTTACAAAATTCTGATGAAAATGCAGTATTAGTTGTTAATGAAAATTGACAAACAAAAAAATTTGCATTACTATAAGAATGACGTGGTACATATGTGAAAATTATATTACAAATTATTCCCATTACCTATAAATTATGATTAGTATAAATAATCAAATGGACCACTAGTTCAAATCAAATAAAATTTTATAAAACCTCAATTTAATATCAATATTCAAATGGGTCGTTAATTAAGAAAAAAATGTTGTATTAGTATATTCATATAAATTAGAAAGAAAAGTATTAGAGTAAGAAAAATGATGATGTAAATTGTAAAAGATAATGGATGTGGAGATTGGAGAGTAGTAGTAGTAGTAATAGTGTAATACTATGTTTATGTTTGGGTAGATTTCATTTTCCTGTACTTGTCAATCTATCATTCAAATGTAAAGAGTATGATTTTGTTATCGTGAGCCCGTGCGGCGAGGTGCACATTGCACACACATCACATAACTCTAGTAGCCATTGCCCATTGGGTAGTACTACAACAATTGAGTATTCAATTCTAACCATCACTTGAGGTGGACTATGACTAATTAATTAGTCTACTTTGTTATGTAACATTTGCAATATGCCCTAGTGGGGTAAGATTTTAAGTGTATTTAATGATAGTAGCTTTTTGGTTTGTTTGACAAATAATTGTAACTTGAAATTATTAGCTGATTTAACTAGTTGGAATATTGGCTAAAAAGTCATATATTTAAGCTAGGTATTTAAACTAATTTTTATTAAGATATTTGATAAATATTATTTATTGGTCATTATTGGTTCATACTCTATATCTTTTCTTTAGGAACAAATGCAACCAATTGGGCAACTTAATCAGTATTCAGTAGTTTAATGGATAATTGAATATCTTTTTATATCGAAAAGGTAGAGCAATCCTTTATAGATGAATAAATGCTTCTTGATTTCATGTACGAATTTGGATTGATAGAATATAAATCGACTTTCTATAATTTGTCACCCTAGAGATTTTAGTTATGAAACATAGAAAACAAAGTCCCAAACCATTGATAAATCATCTGCCCAAAAAAATAATGTATAGATAAAATTCATCCTACTTATTATTGAATATTTATTTTATTTCTCAAATTATATAAAAAATGATATTCATAACCCTAAATTCTTTATATAATGAGTTAAAAATATAAATATTTCTGTAAAACATTTCTTATATAATCCATGCAAAAATTTAATTTAATATTATTTTAAATAATATAATAAATGGTAGTACATGGTCTTACCATATAGTATATATGCATTATAAATCGTAACTCATAAAAAATAATCTAAACAAGACAAATAAAGTATTACTCCATAATTCTCCCAAAATTTTTCACATTAATTTGTTTTGTTTTGTTTTGTGGGCCTTATGTTGTTAATTTACTCTAAAACTAAAAAGACACTAAAACTGAAAATTTGAAATGATTAAGATAAATTATCAACAAAATGAACCAAATAAGATAAGTTTCAACTTATTTTCAAAAGTAAGCGCGAAATTTTCAAATTTGTGGTTTGGGGTTGTTCGCAGTTAGTAAGTAATAACATGTCAAAAAATACAATAGCTGTTCGCAGTTAGTACAGCTTTGACTTTTCTTTTGATCTGTTCACAGTTGGTAACTGCGAACTGCGAGCTCCACAAATGCGCACAACAGCTTCCACCGTGAACAGGTCAAATTGTGAACAGGTAAATAAAAAAAGTCAAAGTTGTTTGCAGTTAGTAATTGCGAACATCTATTGTGTTTTTTTTGACCTATTCGCAGTACTAATTGCGAACAGCCCCAAATCACAGGTTTGGTAATTTCACGCTTACTTTTGGAAATAAGTTGAAACTTATCTTATTTGGTTCATTTTGTTGATAATTTGTTTTAATCATTTCAAATTTTCACACAAACTTGGGTGACACCAATTATTTATATTTTTTTTACCAATTTTACAAATTAAAATGTCAATTTCAAGAGTTAAAAGACCAATTTCAAAAATTTGAAATTGACATTCAAATCATGAAATTTGACAGTTTTAAGACTTAAAAAGTCAATTTCTATACTTAAAAAACCAATTTTAAGACTAAAAAGACCAATTGGAGGACATTAAATTCTCATTTCAACTTAAAATAGGATAATTCAAATATTAAAGTTGATATTAAAAACTTTAAAATTGACCTTTTAAGTCTTAAAATTGTCATTTTAAATCTTAAAACTAGTATATTAGAATATTTTTAAAAAATTATTGAATCTGAGCCAGTTATACGGCTAAAACCATTTCACATAAGAGTAACCGGCAAAAAGAAGATTATATTGTTGCACTAAACTAACTAAGGCCCAATTATTTGCAGGTAGCCAAAATAACTGTTTGATTAGTGTTAATCCTTGATGTAAACTCTTTTTTATTTAAAAAGGCTTATTATTTTTATAGGTGAGTGAATGCAAATTGCGACTTCGTTGTATAAATCTCGTATTACCTTAATATAACTCAGCGTACTTTTAGCATGGAGATTATCCCATATTTTGTGAACTCACATCTATTTAAAAAAGGCCTAATTATCCCTATTATAGCCGACTAAATGCAAATTTTAATTCCATTATATATATTTTATATAGAAAAAGCGGCACATTTTTCAATTGTTCAAAATTTACGTGTTTTCTTCTTTTATTGTTTTAGTTGTGATGTATTTGATACTTAGTTAATCATTATAAAATTCCATTGGTCTTTTTCTAGGTCAACGTGCCAATTTTACATAACTTGGTTTAGAGGAAACCTACAAAACATACATTCCAAATGCAAGTAGTAATAAAACAATTTGATATAA
This sequence comes from Amaranthus tricolor, assembly GCF_026212465.1. Classification (NCBI taxonomy): domain Eukaryota; kingdom Viridiplantae; phylum Streptophyta; class Magnoliopsida; order Caryophyllales; family Amaranthaceae; genus Amaranthus; species Amaranthus tricolor. The sequence goes on from NC_080053.1 coordinate 31,694,778, forward strand.
ATCTTAAGAAACAATATAAAGTGGAAATTTGAAGTAAGTGAAACAATTAGAACATGTATTTTAGAAAAGATATAAAAGATATAAGAAGAATAATTACAATGCGAGTTTTAGATAAGAGAAAAAATTACAACACATATTTTAGATAAGAGAAATAGTTGAAGCGCGAATTTTAAATAAGAGAAATAGTTAAAGTTCGAGTTTTAAATAAGAGAAATAATTAGAGCGCAAACTTTATATAAAACAAGCAATTAGAGCGAGAATTTTAGGTAAGAGAAACAAATAAAGCACGAATCTTCAATACGAATAGTTAAAGCGCGAACCATAATTATAACTGTCATTATAATTAAAACCTTTTTTATGAAATTTCCATAAATAACAACTTTCTTAAATAGTTGATTGTTATCTTAAACACGCAAATCTTCATATTCTATAGTCTCTTTCTTTTAACACTCTCATCAAGCACACATTTGTAATTTTAAAATTACTAAATGTAACTCATTGAAAAAACCACTCTTGATCTTTGATTAGATTTTTGGAAATGCTTTTGTACATACAAACACATTAAAATACGTACAAAAGTGTTATCTTTATTTATATAAATAAATTGATAATAATATATTTTTTTCATAGTTTTTTATAGGGTTATTATCAATGGTGCCCTTGTAGTATTGAAAAATTACAATGGTACCCAACTGCATTTCAGTGGTACCCCCAATTGTATGGTAATTACAACCGTGACATTAATGATGTTATTTCCGTTAAATGTCCGTTAACTTTTGAAATTAACTTAACCATGATTAGTTTGTAATTGTTTAAATACCCAGCATCCATTCAAACACACGACCTTCTTCTTCTCTTTTCCATCTCCTCTTCCTTCTCTGCTTCCATGGCTGCTTCCTCAAGGATCTCATCAGTGTGCGGTAAGGTGTATTCGGGTAATATCAAAAGACGACATGGAAGCCCTAACGTTAATTCCATTGAAGTTGGTATTTCCCAAATAAAATTAAATCAAATCAAAAACCCAGAAATCAAAATTAAATCTGATTGCACATTGAGTGTATTTCTTGATGGGTATCACAAATGCTCGAGCAAGGCCGAGATCAGCAATCTTGAGGGTCAGAGTTGGAACATTAAACTCTGCATTTTTCCACGCAATTAACAAAAGGTTCTCAAATCAAAACCATAAAAATCAATCAAAAATATACATAGAAACCATCAAAATGATTCAAAGCAGGAAAAATGAATTTTGATACCTTAATTATTGGATGAGGTACATTATCCACGCAATTTTTGGTAATATTTAGAAAATCAAAGAATACAACGACTTAATTCATACTTCACAATATTTAGAAGAAGAAAAAAAAAAGGAACCGAGAAGTTAATTTCTGAGAATATAAATCGGAAACCCTATATTGGATGCAACCACAAATTGAAGAATAAATCCAAAGATCATATCAAAATGTGAGGAGAAACCCTAACTTTTAGAGTAATTACCATTAACACAATCTAATCCCCACTTCACTTTAGCTGCATCAGTACTCAGTGAACTAATTGCTCAAGATTCGTTGGACTTCGACACTTGGGTGTTCCTTTTTCTTTAATTGCTTTCATTATTTCTGGGTTTTTGTTTAAATTTGGATCACAGATTTAATTTAATTTTATTTTTAGGTTTAAAATGCTGTTTTTTGGGATGAAAAAGATTTTATTGCTCCTGCAATTTGTAATTCCATACTAACCATGGAAGAAGAGCAGCCATGGAAGAAGAGCAGCCATGAAAGAGAAAAGGGAAGAAGATAAAGAAACTAACCATGGTTAGGTTAAATTCCAAATTTAACGGACATTTAACGGAAAATTCATCATTAAGGTCACGGTTGTAATTACCATATAATTGGGGGGTACCACTGAAATGCAGTTCGGTACCATTGTAATTTTTCAATAGTACAAGGGCACCATTGATAATTTCCCTTTTTTATATTATCAACAGACACATAAAATAAGAGTTGTTGCCATGTGAACATCTAAAATAATAAATTTAATTTTCACGTAATCTTTCGGATCTCCAACTTTCTTTTCTCCTTTCTTCCCTATAACCACAGAGTCCATCATTTCATTATACACGCACGCATAATTCAAATGCTAACTAAATCCGGGTTTCAAATCCGCTGATGGATAAATCCAACAAAAAAGAAAATTATATATTGTTCCAAAAATACCCTCACTGAACAAAGAATCAATAGAACTGCCCCTTTCTATTCTTCCCTCTTCTTTTTCTCTCTCCTCATTTCTCACTTACAAATTAGAATACTTCGTTGTAAGAAAGAGCGAGAGTTTTAAGTTTGAGTGAAGTTGGTCTCTTCGGAGCTTCGAATCACCCAAGCTTTCTACTCATTTCACTGTAAGATTCAAATTTTCTTATTCTTTTCGTTTAAGTAATTGATTTCCTATCCTGTTTTTTCTTCAATTTTGTGTCATTTTCGGTTAATTTCGTTGTTTAATGATGCGTTTCATCAGCCTAGGGTTTCATTTTGACTATCAATTTTGAATGTTTGTAGTGTCTTGTTTGCTTTGAATTTGTGCATTAAGCCTTTTGAAGTATGTTTGTTGTTTTCTTGAGGTGTGCGTGGATCTGAGCTGAGTAATTTCGTGTTGAAATTTGTGAATTCCTTATTTTCGGGGGTTGAATGTGAATTATATGGTTAAATTTGGGAATGGAAATGTGTTTTTATGATTAACTGTTTGCGAGTTTTGATCTTAATTGGGTCTTATCATTTTTTTTGTTTTGAATTTCATTCATTGGGCTGTTGGGCATGTCATAGGTGGTTACAGTGTGCTTTAAGTGGAATTGTGATTGGGTTTATTATCATTTTGGGATTTAAGTGTGTCATTTGTAAAAATGTATGCAAGTTTGATTTTGAATTATTTTATTTTGTTTTGAAAAGCATATAGTTAGTTATCGGGTATTGATGTGGAATATGTGCCTTGTTCTGGTGTGAGTTGATCTGAGTTGAATACTTTGATGTAGAAACTTCAAAATTTATGATCTTTTGTAATTAATTATGTATTATATTGCATAATTTGGGATCAAGTATATGAATGCTAGTTTTGATTTTATTTGGAACCTTTTGAATTCAGATTTTGGAGAGTTTGATTTTTCTGAAAGGATTAAGTTATAGTTTGATTATGGGAGAGGAGAATACGAAGTCGGAAATTGAGGAGCCGGTAACAAATGGGAGCAAGTCTCCAGAAAAGGAGGTTGAAACTGTAGAGGAAAATAAGGAAAATGGATTCCAGGAAATGGAGGAAGATGTGAAAGAGGAAAATGGTGGAGATGATAAGGATAAAACGGTTATAGAGCAGAAAACCGATGATGTTGAGGAGACTAAGGTGGATAAGGATACCAATGTGGAGGAAGGTAGGGAAGAGCTGAAAACTGAAGCAATGGAGGAAGATAAGAGCACAAATGAGAATCTGAAGGACATAGAAATGGCTGAGAAAGTTGAGGATTTAGAAGAGAAAAAAGAGGAGGAAAAGGAGGAAGAGGCTGAGAAGGTAAAAGACAAAGGAGAAGCAATGGAAAGTGAAGAAGAAAATGAAGGGAAAGGAGATGAAAAACACGAGGCAAAGGAGAGTGAAAAAGAGGAAGAGAAACAAAAGGAAAAGGATGAAGAAAAGGAAGAGAAACATTTGAAGAAGCTCAGTAGGAGTAAAAGTGCCGAAGATAAGAGTGCAGATAAGAAAAAACAAGTTATCCAGACAGAGCAGGAGCCTAGGACTCCAGCTGCTGACCGTCCAGTACGTGAAAGGAAATCAGTAGAAAGATTGGTTGCGACTATTGAGAAAGATACCTCTAGGGAGTTTCATATTGAGAAGGTGGTGTTTGCAGTACCCCCCTTTTTTGCTCACGTCCAACTGAATTTTTGTACTGCTTATTTTGTTGGAGTTTAGTTCTCATCTTTGCATTATTGCTTGTTATTGCAGGGTCAAGGAACTCCGCTGAAAGACATACCCAATGGTATGCAACTCCGTCTTCTGGACTTCTAAAATTGACTTGATTTTTTGTAAAATTAATTTTAGTCATATTGTTCCTTTTAAATGATCTTTGTTTCATAATTAAAGCTCGCTGTGTTAAGGAAGTTTAATGTAAACTATGTTCTTTATGAAAAGATGTGATTTTATTGAGTAGCTAAGTGTTTTTTCTTTCCTTTAAAAAGCCTTTGATGAACGTTGCTGTGATGTTTGAGTTCTTTTATAGTTATGGAATCATTTGACTTTCTATAGTGATGGAAGTTAGTTCTAGTGAAATGACTCATAATTATCTTAACCATTTGCATGTATGGCTGTATAAAGAGTGTAGATATATATTTTGAGGGGCTATCAGATTGGCGCTGATGTAATTTTGCTTCTAGAGCCGGCAAGCCTCCCCTCATAGACACAAGAATTTTGAGGGGTTTTTTAATAATACTTTTTGTGGTTGCTTTAAAAATTATAGAATCATTCTCTTATTACTGCTTGCCTAAATGATATTTCTCAACTAGTTTACTATGTTCGTTTTTTTCTCTTTGCAATACAGTTGCATACAAGTTATCCAGGAAAAAGACCGAGGAGACATTTAAGTTGCTTCATATGATTCTATATGGAAGAAGAGGGAAGGTGTGTGCTTCTAACTCCAGTTGGTAGTCTTGGTAGTCTTGCTCAGTTTCTTCACCTACCATGAGTCCACAACATTTGTTGCATCCAAATTGTAGCATTATTTAATAATGTTATTCAACTTTTTTTTATCAGTACTTTGTTCTTGATTCATTCGAAGTTTGCTTATGATTATGCAACCTATTTTTTGAATACAACATTCCATCACCCCAATAATATCAAGTGGCTCTCAAGGCGGGGTCGGGAGGTTCATCGGACGCTACCTTAACTTGCACAAAGAGGTTGTTTCTGATTGATCCTTAATAGCGAACATTGCAATTTCATATAAATAAAAAAAACATTTATTTGATGAGTGATTTGGCAAGACAGGAATGGTGTGTGGCTAGAGCATATGTGACGCATATAAATAAAAATAACTTCTATAGTTGAAGGTCAAGAGTTCAGTCAATCCATATTTTCGCCAAAAGCCTCTCATTGAAGTTGGACTTGATAAAGTATCCTTGATTTTTTCTGAGTAAATCTCAAAAATGGTTCCAGAAAATTGAAAAAGGGAAAAGGAATAAGAAAATAAAGGATGGAGTTTGCTCATCATTGTCATTCTAAATATAAGTGGTTGGTTCATGAGTTCATCTTGCAGCTGTTAGCATCATCTTTGAATGCTAGTTCTGAGGCAATCAGGGCATCGGGAAATTCTGAAATGACCATCAGTCTAGTTTTGGATGACCATGGCCCATGAATTCGCTTTCAGCTGTAATTCAGGACATTTCAAACAACAATTTGGTTTTGATTTATTATATTGAATTGGATTTGCTTAAGATGTGAAATTTCATGGCATTGGTAATTATTGTCTTATATAAAAATTTAATTGTTCTTACAAATTATTATGGGTTGATTTGGGTTCTATAACATGGATGGAACATATTGGCTATAAGGGCACCTGATTTTCCTATGAGAAGGGAAACATCACAAGAAGATGTTTTCGTGATGTTACTTATATTCCAAATTTATAACTTGATTAATTTTTTTCTAGGCATTTTAGAGTTAGTAGCGTGATGATGTTGGAGCTCTGAATTTTAGGGAAAACACTCGAGCTTGGAAAAAATTGCTTGATTTAAGGATGAGGATATAATGTTTTCTAGCTCTACAATTTTCCGTGACATGTAACAATAGTACTTGCGAGTGTTCAATTAAGATTAAGATGCACTTTTACAAATTCCAATGTTCGACATAATTCTATGTTGATATTTATTTTATAACGAGGTTGGGAGAAGGGGGCATTGCTTTGATTAACTTGTTTCTTCGCTCGCAGGCGTCTCAGTTTAAGCATAACATATCTCGGTTTTCAGGCTTTGTCTGGCATGATAACGAGGTAAGTTACTTCACTATTTTTAGCACATTATACAGTTTTCTTCGTGTGCGGTGTGTTGGCGATATGAAATTTATATGCGATGTTTGCAAAATGTGATATTGACCACTTTTCAATTGCATATGCATCACTTGGGAACAGAAGTATGTCCATTGTAATCAATCAGGTAAAACTACAAGTTGCTTAGACTCGTCTGTGTAAGTGACCTACCATATCTATATATGACTTGTGTGAATGAAGCAAAACGGTGCTAGGAAGGCAATAGCATTTTCCGTATCATCTTGTGTGCACCTTGGTCCATGCAAAAAATTGATAAAAAAAATTTGTTAAAGCTGTGTGCGTTTGACTCCTATTGTCAAATATTGTTGTATTTAAAATGTGTATTACTTAGGGAAGGGATGTTTTAAATTTTTTTCAGCTTGCACTTTTTTGTCAAGTGCTGTTGGTTCTTACTTAGCTTACTTTGGGAAGGCATGTCTTAGATTTCTTAATGGTATTGCAGGAGAAGCAAAGGATGAAAGTTAAGGAAAAATTTGACAAATTTGTTAAAGAAAAGTTGCTGGAATTTTGTGATGTACTTGACATATCTATAGCTAAATCTACCACTAAAAAGGTACGCCAAACAATATCGTAGGTTCTTTTTTTAAATATCCATTAGCCATGTCTCTTATGTATCTCTTAAATCCTTATGTGTGATGAAGTGAAGTGGTTTTTTCCATCTTTCTCTCAGAAAAAGTTTTCATAAGTCGCATTTTTGATGTGCTGAATTCGAAAAACTACCATGTCCATTTCTAATAGCAGAGAGCACGGTTTTGAAAGCAAATCCTATCTCAAATGTACTTGTGTCCGCTCCAGCATGATTTTGCAAATAAATGTTTATTTTAACATTTTATCCTGTAGAATTGCTTGGATGCAACATTCTTTGGCAGATAGGTTTTGCTATGTTAGCATTATGAAATCTAAATTTTGGAAAGTATTACACAGGAGGATATAATTGCGAAGCTGCTTGAATTTTTGATTTCTCCTCATGCTACTACTACAGAACTACTTGCAGATAAAGATCCGGTTTGTTTACAATGATAATCTGCTATTGCTATATTCCAAAGTTGTTTATATCATATACTGCAATTGTCACTGCTGTTTGACTCTTTGTAGGGAAGGAAGCGCAAGAGATCTGCTACAAAAGATGCAACATCTAAATCAGCCTCATCTGCTGGCTTTGCAAAGGTTCTTATGCCTTCCTTATAGTCATTTCCGACACTCTTAATATGTATATTTGGTCCTCAAGACATCTATATCGGTAATACAAATAAGATGTTGACTGGCCCACCTATCTGGTTGTTAAGACAAATGAGCAGTATGTTCATTGTTTTGAACCCGACCGCTAATTCTTTTACATTATTTCTTTGGTGGTTGTGGTTATGGTAGCAGACCCGTAAGAAGAGCAGTGATTCTTCCAAAAAAGAAGGGAAAAAGATTACTCCAGAGTCTGATGATGAGTCCCAGGAGGACAAAGACAATGAGGAAGGGGAGGAAGAGGATGGGGCTGCAGAAGAATTAGGAAGCGAGAAATCTGAAGAGTCTGAGAGTGAAGACAAAAAAGATATTCCTGGGGATGATACTGAAGAAGATACACCGAAAGCAAGCTCTGGAAAGGCCAAAAAAGAAACCAAGAAAAAGACTCCAAGCAGAGAATCCTCAGGAAAAGCTGCTAGCAAAATAGTCGTCACTCCCAGAAAAGCCAGGTCGGTGCCAAAAGGAACACCCAAGAGATCATCGTCATCAAGCCGTTCCAAGGCCGTTGAGACAGAAGACAAAAGTCCCAAGGTGTTTTCGCGGAAGAAAAAGAATGAAGAGCCAAAACAAGAGAAGTCTCTAGCTTCGAAGAAATCCGTTACGAAGGAAAAATCTGGTATGTGTTGATATTTATGTACCTGCGGTCTCTGGATGTCTTGATAAAATTCATTTATACTTTTATGCTTGAAATAATTCATTTGCGTATGCTGCTTCAAGTTTACATTTTTTCCTGTTTTTGAAGGAATTTCTTTTCTTTCTTTTGTGGTTCTCTCAACGTATATGTCAAATATTTGGCCAAAACTGCTTTTGAGAATTGGTTCTCTTCAAAAATTAAAAATAAGAAAAAGATCAAGAGCAAGGGGGAAAAAGAATTCTTTTGAAAATTGCCTATTCTTGTCTGCGGCTCTACTCCCTCTCATTTTTGCCTTCCTATTACTATATTCTTGTAGAATCATTTTCAAGCTATAGCATCAAGTGCGGGAAACCGAGTTACTTGGTTTTCTTGCAACGATTTGTTTCATTAAAGTCATTTTGAGGTTTCTAACTCAAGAAGTTTAGGTCTAGTATTTTGTTTATGAGAGTTTGTTCAGAGTTTTATTTTGTTTTCCTGAAGGGAAAAAGGCTGTAAAAGGGAAGGAGAAAAGCAAAGAAGATAAGTTGAAGCCGAGTGATGATGAACTTAAGAATGCGATATGTGACCTTCTTAAAGAAGTCGACTTCAACACGGTAAGATATCTATACTGTTATTGGTTTATTACTTTTATGTCTGTTGTTAGAGAAGGCTACTGAGCTTTTGTGGCCTATGGATCTCACATTGTTCCTTCAATTTGCATTTGGTGTTTGATTGTCTGTAAGTTCTAGTTGAACTTGATCTGCCTTGCACCTAGATTATCAAAACCTCACTTAGCTGACAATGTTTGCCATTGCACCACATTGGAGATCTCACTGTTTGGTGGGATCCAGGTGTTATGCTTATTTGAACCTTACCCATTACCTGGTATTTATTCTTGCATAAGTAGTGTTTATTGATGTGAAAGCTAATTCAGCCTCTTGATGGCCTGGTGCATTGCTACATTCGGCAGATTCTCGTTATTGAAACTCATTCTTCCATCAGTTTTGTTTTTGTGGAAGTTATCTATAAGATGGGCTTTGCAAAATCTTTGAAGCTGACTCATCACTGATGGATTTTTCATCTGTATTGTGTGCAGGCCACCTTTACTGATATTTTAAAGCAACTTGGTTAGTTCTCTGCTCTTATATTTACAGGCATCCTTTTTAGTTTTTCATCTTACGACTTCTTAGCTTGTAGAAATTGTTTATCACAACTCAATAAAACCAAAAAATGCCCGCACTATATTTCTTCAAATCTGAAAACTTATCCTCTATTATCTTAAAGCACCACGAGGTTTTAAAAATCTCATCTTAATACTAGATTGTCTTGTCAACTTTTTGATGCAGCTACTGTTACTAACCAAACTATGTGTTTGTCTGCAGCTAAGCAATTCAATACTGATCTTGCACCCAGAAAGGCAGCAATCAAGCTTATGATACAGGATGAGCTCACAAAATTAGCCGATGAAGCTGATGATGAAGATGGAGAAGAGGATGGAGATGGCGAGAAAAATGAAGCCAAGCCTGGTAGTAAAGAGGTGGAAGCCTGATTTACAACTCTGCAGCTGAAGAATTGGTAAAGTATGTGATTGACCATCCTTATTGCCTTATTTCCGCTCTGGTAATAAAGAAAATTAGATAGTATCAATGTGTTGTAATATACTGACCATCCTTGACCATCCTTGCGTGCTTGTTTAGTCTGTACAAGTAGCTGTAATCTATCGATAAATGTCTATAATATTCTGGCAAACAAACAAAGTCTTTTGCTAGAGATAGTCGTAGAACAGTTGACTTGACTCGACTCGAACTCGAACTCGATCCCTTATGCTGCAGGATGCAGATTGTAATATACACAATTCTTCAACTTGTGTTAGATCCTTTTCTTTTGAGTTCTGATTCAAACCGACATTTTGGAACTAAATGTTGATCGATCTTAGAGATAAGTTTCAGCCTCGACTACACCTGATTCGATATAAGCTTGACCACCGTAGTTGTTTGGTTGTTCAATGTTTGAGAAAATAACAAGTCATTCCACTTAAGAGAAATGTAGCGCTATTATAATTATAAAGAACATTAAAGGGTAATGGATCTACAAATTTTGTATGAGCCTATAAAGAAGGAAAAGGTGATCATATGTTTTTGGTTAACAGTAGAGTATTGTCAAAGTGTGGTGTGTACCTGTCAATTTTTAAATCATTTTCATGAATTTATTCGCTTTCTACCCGATCCTTTTTGGACCATTTTACATTTTTAACTTCATAAGCTTCGAAACTAAACAAGATTTTATAGATACACCTATAATGAAAGGAGATAGCTATAGCCTAGTGGAATAATTCACCGGCTTATGCATTTTTACTTCTTTTTCATTTGTTATGAACATCTCTTACATCAATAAATTCATTTACTTTTTCTCATAATCTAATCTACAAATTTATCTTGTTCTCATCTTATTCACAATTTTACATGCTTACATCAGTTGTATTTTTCTATTATTTTATATCAATTTGTTTAAATAACGCTTAAATATAGCTTACTTATAAGGAAAAAATATATATAATATGAAATGAACATCTCTAGTTTCTATATTACTGTTGTAATAGAAATAGAAAACGAAAAATTTATAGAAGTATATTTTATATTGAACTAATCTCATTTCAACATACATTTATTATGATGTTTTGAAAGATTTGCGAAGAGACATGGTGTACTACAACAAAAAATGTGAGTCTTAATGTTGAAAGAAAAGCAAATCAAAAAATAAAATAAAAGGCCTCTTAAAAAAGATTACTAGCTATAAAATAATAAATCACAAAAAATAAAGCATTTAACCGTGAATTATTATATTTTGAACATCTTATAGCCCCATCATGATTAAAGAATTTCAAAGTCTATCTTCAATTACATTAACAAAATTTGTAAAATAAAAAAGCGTAAACTTAAAAACATTAAATGACAAGTGAACTAAATTCTTGTTAAGTTAACAAATTTATTTTACTTGCATCCAATTACAATATTACATAATACATAGTGTTGAGTTGCATATTCAAATGTAAAGTGATTTATAAAACTAAATAAACCTTAAAACCTCCCAAAAACTAAAAGCCAAACCAAGCTTAAAGCAAAGATTAAGTCCAACAAAGTGGGGTCCAAACACAATCTACCATTGAAAAGCATCCACATGTCAAATGTTCTCCATGGATGGTTGAGATCATATCCTTTACCTCGACCAATCTAATCCATTGAATCTTATCTCTTCCTTCATTACAACCCCTCATTCTTATCGATAAACAACGGTTTATAATCTTCCACGTTTCTTCTTACATCAAATTTTTTCACCTTTTCTTCTCCTTTTTTTATTTAGTCCTTCTATCATCGAATTTCTAATCCAATGAATAAACAACAAATACTCCAATAACCCAAATCTTTCCTGCTTCTTTCTCTCTCCTCCTTCCCCCTTCTTCTCTGATTCTTCTCCCAAATTTCTTTTCCGATTATTTATCCGATTTTCTTGGATTATTGTAAGAATTCATTACACATAATTTTTCAATTTCTCTTGCAAATTTTGTGAACTCAATGGTCAAGTTTCTTTTTGAGGTAAATTTTGTTTATTTTTGTGCATTTCATCTAATTGATGATTAATCGATCACGAAAGCAGCTGAGAATTAATTTCAGGTCGGAGAAATATTTTTGCAGATCGAAACATTTTACTGTGTTTGATTCTTTGGGTAAAGAAGAGTAGGTAATCAGAGGAAAAAATTGTTAAATTTAAAAGAAGAATCAAATAAGTTATTCAGATAAAAAATGGCGGACTCGGACAATGATTCAGGAGGAAAATCAAACGATCACGGTTTCCACCATGGAAATTCACTGACCTCATCATCACCACGAGAACAAGATCGATTTCTACCAATCGCAAACGTGAGTCGCATAATGAAAAAGGCTCTACCAGCAAACGCAAAAATCTCAAAAGACGCAAAAGAAACTGTTCAAGAATGCGTTTCGGAGTTCATAAGTTTCATAACAGGAGAAGCTAGTGATAAATGTCAAAGAGAAAAGAGGAAAACCATCAATGGCGACGATCTTCTATGGGCGATGACTACACTAGGGTTTGAAGAATATGTTGATCCGCTAAAGGTTTATTTACATCGGTTCAGGGAATTAGAAGGTGAAAAAACCGGGACTGGTATGCCGGTTCAAGGGAATAATAGTGGGGGTGGTGGTAGTAGTAATAATAATGGGGGAAATGGTGGGGGTGTTTTTGGAATTGGACATGTGATTGGTCAAGGTGGACACGTGTATGGATATGGTGGTGGTAGTGGTAGTGGGGGTAATAGGGGGATTTAGAGGTGGGCCCTTGTTGAGGTAATGGTGGGGTTTACCTTTAAATTTTTTTTTAATATTGTGGGTCCCAATTATATTTTTTTAGCTTTTTTTTTTTTTAGAGTATGTGGAATTAGAGTTGAAAGCTGGAGGAGATATTATTTAGAGTGGATGCCTGATGGTGGAGTAGTAAGGACTACTAAGAACTAAGAAGAATATGGTTGATTAATTCTGGTCATGTCTTGTATTAGCTTTGGACTTTTAGTGTACATCACTATATATCAACTATCATTGTAATATTGTAACTTTGTATTGACTTCTAAAGGATATTCAAAAGACTCGATCAAATTTTAATTTAATTCAAGATATGTAATTATGTTATTTTCATATTTTGTGTATTTTGTAAAGTTATACCTAAGTTTGATTACCAAGCTTGTAATTATGGGGTTAATTTATGATCTTATTAAGAAAAAGGTACAAAACTATATTTGTAAACATATGAGCAATATTGAATTTTGCTAAAAAAAAACACAATAAATTAATAATTTTTAAATTGCTAAAAATAAAATTGTCGTTATTTCTAAGTTGTTTCAATGAGTCTAGACTTCTAGCGTATGTTCATTCCATTCCAATATTAATAGGAGTAATTAACATTATTAACATGTAATTAATAAATGTTATTCGCTTTGGGTCAAATATTTACTATGAATTCTTAGTAACGTCATTGGCCGACAACATTCCCTTAAAACTTGCACCTATAGAGGAGTATATCGGTTGCTGATGATCAGTCTAAATCAGAGATATAATATTATAATTACTAATTAGGGTTGGAGGAGTAGTAGTTTTGACTTTTGAGTCTTGAGTGAGATTGCTATTTTGGTTGCTTTGGTTAGGAATTAATGATAGCATATGACTAAATTAGTAATGAAATTAGTTCATGTCATTTGATTTTGCAAAACATGAATAATTATTGATTATGAGCCTTTTGGTTAATTTTTAGTTTTAGCATCCCACTTAAACATCTACCTATGAATCTATGATCATAGCATTCTCAAACAACTCAATCTCTCCCTGTCTGAGCATTTCTGTTAGGCATTCAGCATCTGAAGTTCCAATAAAAAGGTGTAAGTGCCTGTTGGATTTTGTTCTCTGGTCACATATGTAGAAGAAAATACACTAATCAATTCATTTAAGGTATATTTATATATAATTTTTAATTTATTTGAATTTAAGTGATATCAAATGACCTAGTCATTACGCTAGATCCACTGCTAGTGCTTAGTCTCTACTCTGTAGACCCAACCATCTCAACACAAATGCCTGAGTAGCGAATAAGGCCATCCTCTTATAATTCCTTGGGACAAGCCCAAATGTGAGGAGTGTGGTAGCTCAATAAAGAAAAGGAGGAAAATGTGAATAAAATAAGATTATTTAACAACTTAATTTTAAAAATAAGCTTCGTGAAAACTTAATTCCCAAACACAAGCGTCCGTACATCCAAACCTAGCCTTAGAGTAAGTCGCTGTTATTAACAGCGAAAGACAAAAAAAAAAAATTAAAAGTCATAAGTCGCTGTTACTAACAGCGACTTAGGGAGTGTTTTCTCGTGCCTTTATGGCATCTTGGTTTAACTCGGGTCCTGCTTGGTTTTCTTTTAAAATATAAAAAAATCTCTCTTTTAACGATCCGAATTTTTCCGGGATGTTACAACTCCTTAAGTCGCTGTTAGTAACAACGACTTTAAGGTTGACTGATGAACTCCTTAATCTCGTAGGTTGGAATGAGGAAGTAACTGAGAACTGAAAACTTAAAATTTATTAAGTCGCTGTTACTAACAGCGACTTAAAAAAAAAAAATTTATTTATTTATTTATTTTTAAGTCGCTGTTAGTGACAGCGACTTACTCCAAGGCTAGGTTTAGAGGTACGAACGCTTATTTTGGAAATTAAATTTTTACGAAACTTATTTTTGAAATTAAATTATTAAAACATCTTATCTTATTCAGATTTTCGGAAAGGTGCGGGCCAAACCCAAACGCAAATCGTGTTTGTGAGTCGGTACAACTCTGATCCACTCAAAGCCAATCATGCATTCGATACACTACAATCCAATCCATGCCTATTGCTTCTATGCAAAGTCTATTGTGTGATGTGTCTCCCTACTATATAAATTAATTCCATTCATATTTTATAGAGTCGATTGGAATAATATTAACTCAATCATTTTTTCTAGAATTATAATGAATGCATTAACATTTCTCTTAGCATAATTAAAAGCATATTAGAACATTAATCTTAGGACTAAAAGCTAAGCATCCAAGTGCTTAAAACATACAAGCACGAATGACACGATATATGTCCAACAAGATGTGCTCGTTCAAGCAACAAAGTGATTATAGGGTGCTCCTTCGAGCACTTCTAATGCTCGTTCAAATATGCTATTACAAAATGTGATATAAGATTTTGCAATGAGTTTTCACAAAGTTTTGCTATGTTTTGTATTCTTTCATTTTAATAATGTTTTCATTAGTTATCAGGCATGAAACCAAGAAATGAAATCAAACATGAACTCTATAAATAGAGTGCAATGCATGAGGATGATAAGATACTTTCATACTCTACAATTTCTGAATTCTTCTTGCATGCATATATCTCTCAACATACATTTGATCGTATGAAGAACTTTAACTCTTATAATGATTATGATTTTTACATCTTTGAAAAGCAAATATCCACTTAGATTACTAACTTCATACTTTAAAGGGATTGATTGTATTTCATTGTAAATCTATTTGATAATTTAAAAATACCTTTATGGGAGAAAATATTGCGAAAAAGGACAATTAAAAACATAATTCAATCAGTTTTCAAAAATTCTGAGCAATTTAAGCGTTGCAAACAAATCTTCACAGAAATTCATTAGGATCGCATGCGATGTATTCTATAGTGTATTAGTAATTATATTTTTTTTATGAAAAGAATAATTGTATCTTTGTTTGTAATAATTACTAGCATCTCATACATGTTTATGAAAAAAAAATTGATATTATGGGAAAAGCTTGAATGTAGGACCTAAAGTATAATTAGAAAAAAGATTTAAGTTGAGTCAGCAATGCCCATGCTTGATTCTTTAGGAGACAAATTATTGAATGAATGTGTTCTTATCATTTTTGGATGAGTATGAGTAGCTAGAACCTACTTCCACGTAGAATTTTCATAGTTGCCAAGTTGGTTTGAAGTGAAGTGTACACCGTCCCAATTACTATATAAATAGTTGTTTTTTTTGCGAATTTAGAATAAAATTAAATAATATCAATAATATTAAAAAATATACTCTCTTCTATTCAGCTTATGTGTCTCATTTCCTTTTATGGTCAAATCATCTTAATTGTCTCATTTTTATTTTTGGTATGGGTTTTTGACTTTTATGTCCTTAATAGCTTTATCATATTTTCAATTATACCCTTTATTATCCATACTAATTTTCCTCCCTTACATTAAAAACCCATCATACCACTTTCTTTCCTACCCTTAAGGTCCCACTTTTAACTCTCCTTAAAATCCGTAAAAAGTCAAATGGAACTCTTAAGATGAATAGGGGGAGTACTAAATAAAGGTTGAACATGGGTCAATAACATTAAAATTCATACTAACTTAAGTAGCATATATATGATATATTAGTATGAGTATATGCATATTTTGAGTGCATGCTGTCAATTATAGACAGTATTAAATAAGTATAGATTCGACCATGTTGCTTCTTCAACTTTGATGATGTCAATTCCATGACATCTTCTACATGCATGAAATATGATCAACTACTTGTAGACTCCCTCTCCCAGCAAGGTGCGTACATGTCTTTTTTCAATTTTACTAGAACTAGACTTTCATCAAGCCCATGCCCTAATTCTAATAGAGTTAGATTATACTTTTAAAATTAATTATTTATTTGTCATGTCACATTTCTTAAAATTTAAGTTTAATACTTACGATACCAATTAATAGTCTTAGAAAATGCTAATTTAATAGAAATTTAATTGGTTGCTTTATAGGAAACTAGGATAAAAATTCGTGCAATGCACAAATTTTTAAATACGTTAATATTTTAACAAAATTTTAGATTGCAGACCATACTTCACATTTTTACTAAAATTCAAAATTGTAATTATGATAGTCTAATAATATAAATGATTATTTTTAATGATCAATTAATTGGATTTTATGTCATTTTAGTTTTAAATAATAATTGATGGAAAAAGGGCTATTATGTACTTTAAGTAATTTCCTAAATTGCTATATAATTTTATACACAGTGTAATTTTGCAGTATAATTTTCTAAAATGTGTAATTCCAATTACACTGGAATAAAAGTAATATATTTTGTAGTATAATTTTCTACGCGGTATAATTTCAGAATTTTATCAGACAATATATAATGTTCTATATAGTACATTATATGTTTCCCATTATAATTTTTTAAACAGTGCATTGATATGCAATTGTGTAATTGGAATAATTGTGATTTATTCCATCTATTAATGTATGAGTTTTTTCAAAAATATAAATTTGTAAATATGGTAAGTGCAAAAAATGTAAATTAGTCAAATTCTATTAATACTAACCAATGAAAAAAAGACAAATGACATGCTCACAATCAAACTTTCTTCTTGGTATTATACATAAAAATTAATAGAATATATAATTAGGAGAACTTCAATGGTGAGACTTTTGAATAAATTTTCTCCATTCAATTATGAAAATGTGGATGAATATTAATACACTACTCTTCTATTATAGTACTAAATATATATATAAATATATATACATATATATATATATATATATATATATATATATATATATATATATATATATATATATATATATATATATATATATATATGTGATGTCTGATTTCTGTAGTGATGGTAAATTTTGCATGTGAGTTGTGAGTGTAATTGAGAAGTATCTATTTGCTGAATGTGTTACGGCCTGTAAGTCTGTAACAGGTAAGTGTATTAAGTTATAACTCATGAATCACGCTACTCACTTAGGAAATGACCCAATGTGATTGTGGGGCGAACAACTTAACAAGCTTTTTGCCTAACAAAATATGATCCAAATTGATTGTTCAACCTATCAAAATTGCTTACTACATTTCCTAGGAACGTCAATGAATAGGAACAATTTTTAATAATTTATTATAATGATAAAATAATTTATTTCTAAACTATTTTACTTTCAGTGCAATATTCAAATTACGTGATAATCTTTAGATAACACTATAATCGTTATCAATGAAAAGTTTGGAGTGAGTTTTGAACTCGTACCTGTGGGCAACGAAGATTGCTAGACACGTCTCATTAGTGATTAGACTAGACTATTAAACCCTTTATGGCTCGTTTAGTAAGTGGTAATAAAAAACGGTAATGGAAATGAAAACAAGTGTAATTTTAGTTGAAAAATCTCTTGGTTACCTTGATGCTTGTCCAACTTCAATCATCTCATTTTCTTTATAAAATTCATTCCAATGCATTACCATTAGCAGGGGTGGTATTAGGTGGTAATGGAAATTTGTAAATAAATAAACTTTTTTGTGATCAAAATTTCATTACCATGGGAATGATATAGAACTTTTAATAATATTTTACACTATAAATCATTCTCATTACAGCCATTTAATACCACTAATCAAATGGACCGTTAAAGATACCATTTTAAAATTTGAGCATTATTAAAGTAAAGGATAGTATATAATTGGTTTAGAATGTGTCTTAGAGGATTTCACTAATTTCAGATTAATATATTCAATCGAAGTTGTAGGAGTTTTTTCAATTAAAATATAACGAACAAATTAAAATGAACATAATATGATTTCTTTTAAATTATTACTTGTATTTATAACTTCAATAATAGTCATTTTTTATTTATTATCATACCCACAAACTAATTTCTATTTTTATATCATCATCTATACAATTTTTGCCTTCATTTTTTTATGATTTTATCCTCCCATATCATATCTAAAATCAAAGAGAATTATACATTAAAAAAGAAAAGAAGATTCTTTTAAAAAAAAAAAATAATAAAAAGATTCAGTGATCCACAAATTACTTCCTATTTAAAAAAATCATTTTCTTTCCTTTCTTTCCAACTTTCTTGAAGAAGCCTTTGCTTGCAGAACTTCCCATGTAATCTCGAAAACCACACTCTTCCCACTTTCTCTATCTAGAAATCACACATTTTCTCTCTCTACTATCTTCAATGGCGGGTTTGCTCTGTAGATGCAGCGGAACACGAAACTACTACTCCTTCAATGACCTGCTATTCCAATTCAAAAATCGGAGAAACGTTTTCAGAAATTTTCGAAACGTTTCCACTCTTATTCTTCCTTCCAAGAAATGGAGATCTCTTTTCAGTAAAAGTAGTCGCGTCTTCAGGTATAGATTGTTTAACCTTTAGCACAATTTATAATTTTACAAATTCAATTTATTATAGTTTTTCTTTTTATTTTTTTGTGTTTTTAATTATTTGATGCTAAAGATAGATTTTCTTGAAGGATTGATGGGTGATTTGATATGGGCATGCCATTTTTCAATTACTAGATGAAATATGGAAATGGGATTTTTAAAATTTTGGGATTTCGGGTTCTTTTGAGTCAAGAATTGCTATTTTTGTTGGAATTATTGGGTGATTTAATATACATGCCATCATTCAATTACTAAGATGAAATATAGAAAAAATTATTTTTTTAATAAAACAAAAGTGATTAATTATTTGTGGTTGGATTTACATATACGTGTTCATTTCAAATGCTGGAAGCTTGGATTTTTATTATTGGTTTCAAGGATGATGCTTGGAAATTTGTCTGTCAGTATGTGCATTAGGTGTTGCATTCACATGGAAATATGACGCTATGTAATTTAACCGATGAAACTATATATGGGTTTTCAATTTCTTAAATTTATTTATTTGTTTTTACTATATGAGTTTAATCAATGAAGCATGAGCTGAATGTTGGTTTTAGATGGCATAACTGATGTTCTGCTTGGTCTTTGTGAATTAGTAAAGTTTCATGCTGAATGCTATGCAATCGAACTTAGGATAGTTGATCGATACATACATACTACAATCTAAATTTATGTTTGTATTTACTGTCATAGAATATGGGGTAGAGTAGGGAGTCGGGGGAGGTAGAGGGAAGAAACACTTAAATGGAGACAGTGGATGATTGCAGTTTTTGGGAGGAGGAGAATGTGTAAACTTTATATGAACATCAGGAATGGAAAATGTGAGCATTAATTTCAGAAGAGCATGAGTTGAAAGTCTTGTGTTGGAATATAGTACTTACCATAGCAATTACTTCCAATACACGGGCACTACAATGATGACTATGACAATCTTGATCTGTTGGATGGCGTTCAATGGAGATTCTTTCTTGACAACAACTTGATAGATTAATCACGAACATAAGAAGTTTTCTTGTGACTTGATGAAATTAATAAGCTTGTTGGACACTGAAACTTCAGAACTAATTCCCCAAAAGTAGCCATGTTTTTGTATTGAATTACACTAAAAGAGATATAAATCAAAATCCCTTTGATAGGCAAGTTCAAAGGATGAGACTCACTTATGGAAATCAAATAGAGGAAGCTAATCTTTCTCAATTTCTTTTGTGTGTTTGAGTTCTCAAAAAATCTAGAGAGGATTTCTGAACTTTTGTGTAAAAACATTAGAGAATAATCAATCATAATTACAATATAATTAATGCTTTTCCCTTAAAATAACTCCCAAGTAGGTTTACAATATCCAACTAAGTTGCTTTAAAGGAAAGCAATTTCCCATTTTAGAGAATTTTTCCCCATTACGTGCATGACTTATTCAAGACATTACTGCTCGAGAAATTTTGAAGATGCATGCAAAACATCGCCGGTACAGTCTTCGGTGAGTCACGTAACACAAGAGAAAATTGTCGGTCATTCACCCAATCTTCTCTTCCCTTGTGCCAAGACCAACGACTCATGTACATAGGCGACAAATCCTCGATACAACTTCAATCTTGTTTTTAGGAGTTGAGCCTATTCTTTGTTAAAGTCAATCAATGAATTGTCAACTCCTTGGAAAATTTGTTTACCAACATTATGACATTTTAACTTAAAACCATAAAATTGCCTCAACTCATGCGTTGCGCTTGCTCACAATGACCACATTATTGGCAACACCATGTAGTTATAATACACATTCCAAATTTTCGACGTCTTGAGGGTTAGTTTTGATTAGAGTCTCAAAAGGCACTTCTATGAGCTAGTTAGTTGCTAATAACAATATTCCATTACCCCAATATCATTAAGTGGCTTTCATCTAGGGTGAGGTTTAAGGGGGTCGGATCTACACAATCTTATGCTTGTTAGTGATAACACTAATAAAGAGGTCGTTTCTAATTGACCCGTGGTAGTAAACTATCATGTGAAAGTGCATGTGATTTAATGAGTCGTTTTACTAAAGTCTATTATAATTCGACACCAAAGAATTAAAATCTTTGGCCCCGTCAATATAAAGGACGCAATAGTTTGTTTTTAATGTTACTCTAATTTGAAATAACCTAGATATGAATACTTAGGGTTACTATGATGGTTCCATGTACTTACTCTTGTGACACCAATCAAAGTTAAAGTGTGGCTCTTGCGTGTACTCTTGAATTTTTAACTAGATTCCTTTTTAAAGATTATTTGGTTTTTGCATTTGTTCGTTGTATTTCTGTTTTAAAGGCCTTGTTCTATATGAGTTATTTGATCTTGTTGACCCGTATTGGATAGATAGAGGACCACAAAACATATCTTTAAAAATAATATGGATATTAATATTCAATAAGAGAACATAGCTGAAAAATGATAGGGATGGAGTGAGTAGTATTCTCATTTGGACATCTACTGTCCACTATTGAACTGCTTTTATGGGGAGCACCCTTCTTGGTATTGCATGTGTTTTCGGGGCAGAGTGAAATAAGTATATATGAATAGGTATATGATTACTGTTTGAATTGCTTTTTTCGTTGATTGCGTGAGAAACTAAAGGTACCCAGTGATCTATCTCTTTTAGCATGGATGCACGAGAGAAGTCAAGATCCTTGATTTTAAAGTCATCTAAACAGAAGAGAGTGCCTGTTTTCGTGATGATGCCTCTTGATTCCTTTGGCATTGACACTCTTGGGACTCCAAGGATAAAAAAGTGAGTATTTTGCGTAAGCCTTTTTATGTCTTTTATTCTTATTGAGAAATTATTATTTGGCGCCTTTTGTAAAATTAGATTTCAAATTCCTCTAGTCTTTACCTCTTTTAAGTTACTCAATTACCGTTCTAAGTCAAATATTTGCGACTGGAAGATGATTAGACACTTGTTTTGCCATTGCATGATTTTTTTCTTTCTTCACTTTGTAAGATTGGAGTTCATCAATTTATTTCATAAGTCATAAGTATAGTTTTTTGCTCATTTATTTGTCTTTTACAGGATCAAAGCATTGTCTGTATCCCTTAAAGCACTCAAGCTGGCAGGTGTCCATGGGATTGCTGTTGAGGTCTGGTGGGGGATTGTGGAACGTACTTCTCCTTATGCTTATGACTGGTCTCTTTATGAAGAGCTTTTTAAATTGATTTCTGAAGCCGGTCTGAAGTTGCATATTGCTTTGTGTTTCCACTCGAATGTACACTTATCATCTCGACTTAAAGGTTCTGTGAGCCTTCCAATGTGGATTCAGAAGGTGGTTGTACTTTGTCAATAAATCATCACTTGATTAATTCTTTATTTGCGTCTAGCTAGTTGGAAATAATTCGTTTGTCTTTTCATCCTGGGGATTTTCTTGTATTTGCTAAAAATTAAAATTGCAAGTCCCAGATATGTGCCTCAGTAAAATCATCTCCTCAACTAAAATTAATGTGATGATGGCTCCTCTTTTTGAGAAGTGACAATTTTCGAAACATGGCACTTCTTTTTTTTTCGTATTGGAATATTAGTTCACTCTTCCTTGGTGGCAAAGAACACACAGACACATTGAACGTGATCAATTTTGATGTTCATTTTTATTTTCCCCATATGTAAATTTGGGAATTTGTGAACCTCATTTTTTTTCTTTTCCTTCAGATTGGTGCTATCAACAGAGACATTTATTACCGAGACCGGAATGGGGATTTCTGTGACGATTATCTTACACTTGGAGTGGATGAGCTTCCTCTATTTTGTGGTCGTACTGCCCTCCAGTGTTATGAAGACTTCATCTTCAATTTCCTTGACAAATTTGATTTATTAATCGGTCATACTATTGAAGAAATTAGTGTTGGTCTTGGTCCTGCAGGTGAACTTAGGTAACAGTTTTGGTGCCTTATCCATGAACATCATTTATCTGATTCAATAGCTTACATGAGGTGATGTGCAGGTATCCTGCTCATCCATATGCAGATGGTCGATGGAGATTTCCTGGAATTGGTCAATTCCAATGCTATGACAAGTACATGTAGGCCAACTTACGAAACTTGCTTATGTTGTAGTACAGGGTACTTCATAAACTTGCTTATACTCATATTCTGTAATCTAGGACAGAAGTTTCACCTATGCTGTGCAATTTCAGGATGGAGGATCTAAGAATGGCTGCTTGCCACGAAGGAAACCCTCAGTGGGGAGGGAAGGGCCCAGAGGATGCTGGTTGTTACAATAGCACTCCATCAGGAGTTCCTTTCTTTGAAGGTGGTCAAAATAGTTTCCTTTCTGACTACGGCCAATTCTTCCTTGTATGTACTTCTTCTGAAAGACAATCTCCTGTTTTTTTTTTTATGTATGTTAATGTTTCTCAAGGGAACATCTCTTTACTATCAAAACACCGCCTTTTGCTCTATCACGTGTAAGAAGTAGAAATGCACTCATAATGTTGAGTTTTCATTCTTACAATACGAGGGCAAGACGTCTTCTGGGTTACGAATGGATCTTCCCTTTTCGACCTTTAACTTTGTGTATCAACAAAGTTACGATGGGGGGATTTTTAGAATAATTAAGTGAAGTGGTAGTTCTCATTTAATCAGAAAGTGAAACATTCTTCTGACGTGGTAGTAACAAGTAACACAACAACATTGACATAGCCTTAATCCCAAAAGATTGGGTTCGGCTACATGAACCAATATAGTTCCAATGGTTGTCCACATGGATTCTTGACGTTCTTCTCCGTTCATTCCGATTTTCTACCATCCTAATTTGTAAGTCTAGGTCATTCATATCATTTCTAATCCTGTTCTCCAACTCAACTTCGGTCTTCCTCGCCCTTTTTCTAAGTCTTTGAGCTCCAGCTTTCTATCGTCCTTACCTGTTCGCAAATACCAAAACCATCTTATACAAAAATGAAGGTAATGCTGTAATATTAGAAATGTATATGGTTTTGCTGATAAAAACTGGAAAATAGTTTCTGATTGAAAAAGTTGTATACATTAGTTCTCAAGATAATCTGACATCACAAATTTTTGTAGGAATGGTACAGTGGTAAGCTGATTCATCATGCAGATGTAATTCTTGGGAAAGCAGCAGATCTGTTGAAGAAGTATCAACAAAATGACAAAACTTCTGTGCTACTAGTGGCAAAGATCGGTGCAATATATTGGTGGTACGAGTCATTGTCACATGCAGCAGAACTTACGGCTGGTTATTATAACACTGCTCAGAGAGATGGCTATGATCCATTGGCTTTGATGTTGTTTCGTCATGGGGCAGCTCTTCACATATCGTAAGATTTTACCTGTTAATCTCTCTATCTTTTCCTGAATAGAGCTTTTTATACCTGAATAAGTGAAGATTTAAGGAAAAAATCTATGATAGTCCGTTGACATAATTGTTTGAGATCCTTGTGCCTTGCATTGAATGCTTTACTTGTTAGTTTTCTATTGTACTTGTTGAAAAATCAGATTCCGTAAAGAAAATTTGCAAATTACCGCCTGATAAAATCACCCCTTGTTGTTAGAAAATTACATTATCGAACCTTTCTACCTTTATTGTTCAAGCTGGCTATCTTGTAATAGGTTTTTGAAATCAGAGTTGTGTTGGTCCCACTATTTCAAAACGCAAGTTGTCATTAAGTAGCTCATTTGACACCAATAATTAGTTGCAATAAAATTTTTTTGCGATAAGAAAAATAAAAAAAATAGGCCCTATGTTCATGTACACTAGAATCTAGGTATTGCAAACCCCCTAGAGGAGGTCATAGGGATGACTGCGGGTTGAATTTTGCATCTGATTCTGTGTAACCTATCTCCGACCTGATCAAATGTTGGATTTCCAAGCCGACTCCAACTCTAACCTACCTAATCTGATTTTGGCATGGATCCTCAGACATCCAACGGTGAGGATACAGACCTACACTCCTACTGATGTAAGTGTAAATACACCCTTCTAAATAAAGAAAGATAGATTTATACTTGGTCAACACAAGAACAGGAACAAAATATCAAGGGATAGAACCAAAATTCAAGAACACACTCAAAGTTTTGGGGTATAGATCAAAGATAAGACTCACTCAATTTCCCTAAATTCAATACTCAAGACACGCTCGAAGTATTAAAGGATTACTTGGACTTTGGACACTAAGAAAAACAATTTTAAACACAGCTTTATTTTCGTTCCATCAACTATGGTTACTCAAAAAAACATATGAGCTTTTTATATAGAGCTATAAAAAATCAAAAGGAAGCTAAAAGAGTAGGAAAACAAAAAGTGCAGTTGTCTATCACATGAAGCATCAAGGGACAGCCATATGAAGCACCGAAGGACTCTTAATTAACTCCCTAATTTAATAGCATTTACTTAGGCTGATTAATGACTATAACTGAACAACCTCTTCAAACTTATTACAAGACTCTTTGGCTAGCTTAGTTTTATTGCAAATGGTGGTTAAAGCAAAAGGAAATGTAAAGCTTAAGTAAAATCCAATAGCTCATATAACCAATCAGCCATTTGCATACGATTCAGCCATGCACTTGATTGTAGAATTAATTTTCAACCCAACTTAAACATGCAACAAACTCGGACTTATGACTAAATGGACTAAAACCAAGCACTACAACATCTAATGCAACAAGCTCATGAGCTAAAGAAAATTAAGTGTATTTGAATTTGGTTCACCTACTATGGTAAAAATTTCAACTTTTTATGCATGATGTTTTTAGTATTTCAAACAGATGGTATGGAGTTCTGTTTTCTAACAAATTTAATAACCTTGG
This sequence comes from Amaranthus tricolor, assembly GCF_026212465.1. NCBI lineage: Eukaryota > Viridiplantae > Streptophyta > Magnoliopsida > Caryophyllales > Amaranthaceae > Amaranthus > Amaranthus tricolor. The sequence continues at coordinate 31,720,268 of NC_080053.1, forward strand.
CATAAAGGTGCTTTATGAAAAGAAATATTTTTGATAACATACATGAACCCACTCAAGTTCAATCAGACTTTTCTCAAACAAAACTACTGAACTACCACCAATTCATCGTATCAAAATGTCTATGTTGGAGTTCAAGTACATTTAACCCTCCTATTCATTTAACCCTCCTATTCATTTAGGGTTAGCTAATATGGCTTCGAGTCACGTCAGGATTTGAATTGATTTGTCATTCCTCTCAGCCAGGAGGTTATATATTGATTCTTGTGGAGATTTTGACCAAGGAAGAAATGTTGGGGTGCATAAATTTTTGATGAAAACCTGTACAAATTTGTGCTACTTGAATTAAAACTTCTGGGGGAAAACTCATTAGTTTTTCAAAATTTCCAAGTTTTTATACTCCTAAATAAAAGCTTGCTTACTGTTGAAAGCTTATCTGTAGGTGTCTAGAAATGGTGGACAATGATACACCTTCAGGTTATTTTTGCAGTCCGGAAGGATTATTACAGCAGGTAATCTTTTGGTTTTCACACTTTCTCGTAAAAAAATTTCCTTTTGTTAATGTTTGTTTTTTAAATTCTTACTTTAGATCCTAGCTTATTGTAGTGTGCTTATGTTAGTCCTGCATTACATCTGATTTATATGTTGGAAGATTTCATTAGGTGGTTGCAGACCTGCAGCCGGTGTGAAAGTCTAAATATAACTTTGTGGCAATGATTTTGTATTCTAGTTATGCCTAGATGAACCCGACTAGCTTTAAAACCAATAGACACAGATAATTTGTGCTCCAATCTTCATCCTCCTTTTCGGCTTCTACCTTGGGGTTTTTAATAATCTTGTTGGGGTCGGTTATGTTTTTGACCAGTACCTTGGTGAGTCAGACCTCTCCTAAGATCACCATTATTCAATTCTTCCAAAGTGAGAATACAGAGCTGCTGGCGTCAAATGGATTAACAAAAATTTTGCTTCCTAATACAATGGCATTATAATTTCATGATATTTTTTTCATGAATTCTTTTGTGTTCAGCTTATTATTACATCCTTGTCCAGAAAATAAAGTTTGTTGGCACCGATTTCCATGAACAGGAAAATCAACAAATTCGAATTAAGACATTCTTACTGTTTTAATGTGTACTTTAATGTTTTGGGGTATGAAATTAAGGGAAGAAAGTCATCCTAGCCTGGTGTTGTGAGGAAAAGTATGCTACATTTGGAAGATGTAAGGTTATGAAGTTAATGACATAATCTATGTCGCTGCCTTCACAACTCGCCAAGGGGCTTCTTGACTGAATAATCAAAGTACCTTGTGATTTTTTCGCAAAAAGATTTACTAGATAAAACCTAATTTATTTATGTCGTAATTATATTCAAGCCTGAAACTTTTCTCGTACAGAACCAGTTGTATCTGCCGATTCAGGAGCAGTGGGTACTGGGTAGGATAATGCCGAACACTTCTTCAAGTGTCCTGTAGTTCAATATAACCTTGGTATCACTGTTTCTATTTGATTAAAAAAAAATTGCTTTTGCAAATATGTAGGCAATGAAACCTTACATCCGTTTTTAAGACACCCTTGTTTCTCATGCTCTTTGATTTGTGGATTTTATGACCAGTTCTGTTTGTAGCTCTTCATTATACAAGTCAAATGATGTGCTTCTCTATCACAGAATTATACTCTTCATTATTTTATTTGCAGAATTAGCATCTCTTCATTCTTCCCTTTATAGAGCAGAACATGAACTTTTAGATTCCGTTTTAATTTGAGTGGTAGAAAGCTGTTTACGGTTTAGAATGTATATTTGGTTATAAAGGCCTTATATTATTATTTTGAGTGCAGCTTCAAACTGTCTCAAAGAGAAGGACTATTAGCTTGACGGGAAGGAATTGTAACGAACGTTTTGATAAGGTAAACTTGCTTCTGAATGAATGCCTGGTGTGCACCCTGACCCATTGTGATTGGATGGAATTTTTGGCTTTTTTCACGTTTTGTGTGATAGAGTTGATGCTCCATACTGTGGAACTTGTCTTTGGGGATGAAAATAACAAATCTTTGATTTGATATTGCTAAAATATTTTATCTTCTTGCTTCTCATTGTTACTTCGGATAATTGATATGCTTTGCAGGCTGGACTGCAGCAAATACAAGCCAATTGTTATAATCCTGGGGCGGAAACTGTAAAATCGTTCACGTACTTCAGATTAAGTGGCAATATTTTTAAGGCCGAAAATTGGAGAAACTTTGTTCCGTTTGTGAGAAACATGAATGCAGAACAGTGAGAACGAGACATGATATATAATCATTTGATCTTTTGTTGTTAAAGAAATAGTCCTATATAGAATGGCCTTGGCTGCCCTCAAATTTTAGTGAGGCAGGGAGATTGGAGGGCCATTGCACACACTGACCACATCAACTTCTGTATTCTTCATTCTTTACAGATGTACATAGCTCATAGCCCCCTCCATTGTCAGTCAGAACAGTAACAATTGTAATGCTTTACTAGGAAAATATCAGCATTTTTTAGGTTTTTTTTTTAATTTTTTTTATGTTGGCCCTTTGAATATAACATTGAAATGTACCAGTGATGAGCATTTATCTTTAAGCTTTACAAAAAAGGATTGTTTCCAGACATCATATTCAAATCAGTTAATGCATACTCCTGTTGATTGCTTCCATGTCGATTGTTGAATGTATTTTGTGGGTTCAACTCAGTGATCCTCGGAAACTGATCATGTGGCGTGTTGTGAACAAACCGGAAGACGCCTCATCTTGATAGGCCACAAATTGCGTAGAAAAACTGTGCATGAGCCTGTTCAATTAGTATAGAGCTCCGGCAAAGTTAATAGGTATATGATTGAATAATGTGGAATTGTATGACCAGAATCGTAGAATCATAAATTTGATGGTAGATACGCAATTATGGTATGATTTGGTTAATATTTGTTCCAAAGTGCAATTGGAAAAGAAACGGGAAAAAACAAATGTATTATGTTAAGCTAAATACTTCATTATAATTAAGCATAAGCCCATAGCCCATAGCCCATAGCCCATAGCCCATAGGGGTGATTGGTGAAGCATGAATGTAGCCTCGGTTCCAACTTTATTTGCTAAACTTACACACATAGTTACTCTATTTTCTTAGACTGTTCAAGATTGAAATGTAATGAGGCATGTCACCACTGATGCGACAGCTTTATAACGGGTGAGGTTAGGTTGGTGTTGGTAAATACAATTTCAAAGAGAAAGATAAAGTGAAATGACATGTTTATACACCTCGGATAGAAGACGAAATAAATATTAGTACTTCTATTTAGGATTTAAAACTTGGATAGAAAACGAAACAAATACTAGTACGTATGTCGCTTTTTACGTGGTTTGAAATGATTAATATTATCAAAGTATGAATCTTACACACTCGCACTAATTAAATCATATTTGCCACTCTTATTCCTTTTGGGTTAGCGTGAGATTTCTCTTTGCCTTTCTCTTTCATTCATACAAAATTGGTGTGTAACTAAATTAAATAGCACAACGTGAGAGTGAGAGTGATGGACATAACAAAACTTCCGACTGATTTTAACTTAAAATACGTTTGAGAGAATAGGGCGAACGTTAGAAAACCTCAATTACATGGGTGGGTTCACCACATAAAGGCAAGAGGCAAACTAGGGTGACTGGGTCACCCAAAATTAAAACTCAACTGTTTTAGTACCATAAAATTTTGTCTAAACAATGAGACCACATGTATCCATCCTAAACAAAAAAGGGGGGAAAAGGGAATTTGTATCATCTAAAGTCATGCTTCATGCAGCTAGGACTGTCCTACTGGACATCTATTTGAACTCAGCATTCATTTGGCAGGTTTGCGTGGACCTCAGATGGTTTCCTGATTTATAGTAGGACCAGACAAGGCAATTATGGGATGGATGAACCAGATAGATTTTGGTCCCTTTGGTCCAATAAGTAGACTTGACATGAGTCTCTATCCGAGACAAACTTATAGTGATCCGTTTCCTTTCCAAATTTCCTCTATATCCCACCCATTATTCATATTGGCAATTCATGCTTGTGATACCATTGCTCTCCCTCGGAAGTTTATTCGGCAGGTTCAGGTTCCGCCAGGCTTGCCCATATTGCTGCAGAAACTGCATTACTCTGATACGATCAAAAAATAACCTAGCCTTGTAGGCTGTAGCCTAGATATTGTTTTCTTTTTAAACAGCGTCCCGTAGTTCTAAATATCTTTCCAAAAATGTCGATGTCAAACAGCATCAAAAAGAACCACTATTGGTATGGTTATATACTTAACTAAAACTATTGATTGAGGTACATGGACTAAATGTACGATTGAGGAACTTTTATATTGCATCTACCATAGCTGCTGGCTGCCAAATGCAACGTGCCCCTAACACAGAATAAGGCAGACTGCGAGCCCTAAATATCTATTAGACATTCATTCAACAATAACTATAAAAACACAACACAAACTGATCAAAGTTGTCACTCACAGCCCTCATTCATGTTTTATAGTTCCAAATATTTGTCGTTATACACCAGCAATCAATATTCTGTATTATCATGAGCAAGAATGTGTTGGGTTGTTGGATGAACCTATCTGATTCTGATCTAAGAAAATCATACACAATATATACACACTCTTAGCATTGATCTCCTTGATTACTCACAATCTCTGAGGTTCATTAAGAACAAAAAAGGTGATTATAGTCGACATTATAGCTAAAAAAAACAAAAAGTGGAGGGAAGAAAAAAACAAGTGGTATATGACAGCAAATGTTCTTTCATTTTTGTACAATTGATGCACTTATCTAACTTCAATCAAAGTAAACCCCACAAGAAAATATTAGTTTGCAGAGGGAGCTATCAAGAACCTCCCACAAGGTTATCAAGTCATTACTTTCTTCAATAATATCCTTGGGAATTATACATGTGTAAGTTTGGCCCTTGATAATGAAAATATATGATGCTCCATAATTTTTGTAACTCCAAATTTCTGATAGTTCTTATCAGTTGTCTACCTCACTCACAAATAATTTCAGATATTTCATTTAAATGTGAACGAGAAAACAAAAAACTTATTTTCTTGAAAAAAAACTCCTTTAAAAAAACTATACATTTATAATATAATAAATAATAATATGAATAATTGCTCAGAAAATTTATAGTCTGTTCTGTTACCTGAGTAGTAGCTATCAGGGATCAATAAATAAGTACCAACCATCAAGTGTGTGTACCCAATCCAATAGGAAGCTCAAGCCAAGTAATTCACTACTATTAATGTATTTAAAATGAGAAAGGAATTGATAATAATATGAAAAGAGAGAAAAAAAAGGCTACAAAAAAGTTTCCAGCTAGACATACAAAAACATTTCACTAGATATTGACATCACATAGCAGGGGACCATGAGAAGCTGACCCAAGCACCATGCAATATTGGGTGTCCCATCTAGTTTGTTCTCTAATTATTCAACTTTGGTGTGTTCATCTTATTACAACGATTCACACTTTCATGTTTCCATTTCCTCTTTTCTTTAGCTTAATTAGATGCTTTTAACCCATCAATTTATATAATCTTATACTAGATTCTCCCCAGGCTACAGCCCACCCGAGCTTAATGCAAGCATATTGACATCCCAATGATATAAAGGACTAGACTAGGAAAACGAACCCAAATTTGTGATTTTAGTTACTTTCAAACTAGAGGAAACATTAATTAATTTAAGCCAAGAATTGGCATGATTTTGTCAAAAATGAAAGCTAGGGTCTGAATTGATGTCTTAAGAACCATTTGAGTAAACTTAATGGAGCTTTTAGTAATTTTTTAGGTAGTACCCTATACTTGCCTTTGTTTGGATGAAAAGATGAAATATATGGATGCTACTATTACTATCTCACTCATGTAAAGAAGCAAAAAGGGAAAGTGAGTAAATGTAACTACAATTTCAGCATCTCCACTGTAGAAGATATTTGCTAAATTTTTCCTAGCAGTAAAAATAAGTGGTAGAATCACAAAATATAGAGTTAGCTAGCTCAATAATGCTACCATGATTTGAAAAAGACTTGTAACTTTTAAGGTATCCATATTTAAGTAAAATTCAAGCAAAGACAGATGTCAAAAGATCAGCAGATCACTCTTTCGATTCTTTTTATGTTTCTTATGGGGAAGCTGGTTTTGAAGTAGGACAAGTCCTATATGAGGGCAGTAAAGCAAGGAAGGATGATGGTAAAGTAAATCTCTTTCAATCTCATGAAAAATTGACAACTTCAAAGTGGAGAGTATATTCACAAAATCCCATACCATTCTATGTGCCTCTATCCATGGAAATCGAGAAAGCAATTTTTCAAATTGTGTACCCAACAAGATCGAAGACAAAGAACACCCTGTTTAGAAATACAATATCGCAGTTAGCTATCAAGATTCAATTGGAAACTACCTCGTTATTAACATAAGGGTCATTATCAGTTTATCACAAGAATAAGTTTACATACATTAACCTGCCCAAAACCCCAACTAGCCGGAAGCCTAAGAGGTAGCCACTAGATAACACTGGGAAAATGGAATTATAGTTGCTCATAACACAAATATTCGAAAACAGCAACGAACTAAGTAGCTATACTAATATTGTAGATAGAACTTTGATAGAAAAGCATATCATGAATTAAAAGATGGATAAGAGTAAAGTAGTACACAAAAAGATTACATCATAATGTAGCAAAGCACAGTAGTAGCTAATACACCAACAGAGTTGAGCTCAAGAAGCTCATCAAAACATAAATGGAACTCAAACATTTGCAGAAACAAAACCTACTACAGAAAATACTAACTGACTGATAATAAATTAACGCTTTGCAGAGAAGAGAACCTGAAGATATTTTCCTCTCAGATTAGATCTTCCTGCATTTTTAAGCCATTGATTTTAAGGAGCTGTAGACTCTCCATTGGTTCTTTGAAATTCTTGTCCTCATCAAAATCCCTCTGTTGGATTATGAAACTATCAAGTGAAGTAATTCCTGTCACACCAAATATATAAATTACTTCAAACTATAACGTGGAAGCATAATGCAGAAAGATAAACAATGTTGGGTGATGGTATCACCTTTAGATACTGAAACCAGTAGAGGGAGAGTCTTTTGCATCACTCCTATCAATGGCGAGAACAGGAGGGAGCGGAAGACGGCCTATTAAGATGGCCATCATTTACCTCCTCGCCCCGAAGCCGAGTGGGAAAGTGGAACCCGGAGAATCCACCAGAAGCGAAACCAAGGCCTAGTAAGCCTTGTGGGTGGACTGCAATAGCTTGATTATGATTATGTTCATTTGAGCTAGCAATTGTAAAGCAAGGGTCACTAATCCACGCTCGGATAGAGGGTGTGTTACTGGACTGAAGGGGTCCCCTCTGTGTAAAAAACTGGTTGTGTTGGCCACCACCAAACAGTGGTTGCAATAGTGGCGAAGGCTGATTGAAAACATAACCGCCTCCACCACTACTACCACCACTTCCACCAACACTGTGGGTTTCGGTGCCAGTGTGTTGGGTGTTCCAGCCGACAACCAGTCTGTGGAGCCGTCCCAAATCCGGATTGGGTTGATGCTGGCTATCACCCCAACCAGTGTTCGGATTCTCAAACCCAATCGGGACAGCTCCAGGAAACAGTGAATGTTGCTGCTCATCATGAACAGCATTAGTACCATGGTGGTGTGAATGTGATTGCATGTGAATTGGGTCCTGAAAAGACTGCAAAGACAGCTTCAAATCTTGGCTCTGCCTACCATCACCACCACCACCTCTCTGCAACAACCCACCTTGAGGGTAATCTTGGAAATCAGATGCCGAGCTCGTAGTGGTGGGCCCTGCATTACCCCCACCCATAGGAAAGAAAGATTTTATTGTATCAGCAATGGCATCAGAATCCAATGAAGGTGGTAACAAACTAGAACCTGAGTTATTAGCATTATTATACGGCTGTTGTTGCTCCTCATCACCATACATCCCCTCAGCACTTCCATCACCCTTACCCTCCAGTAATTCTCCAACATCATTCTTCCGTCTTCGACTGTTTGAGGTCGTAAAATTCATACTAGTTGGACTCCAAGCAGGCAACTGTTCAAGTTCATCTATTGCAGCCTTAGCCTTTTTAATCAACCAGTCTACAGCCTTACTAGGACGGTCATACCCAAGACGATCCTGAACATCATAGAATTGTATAGCTGTATGAGCCGAGAGACGAACCCTCCGGTCTCTCGGCCCTTTAGCAGTACAGACCTTGCTATGACGGTCCTTTAATCCCGTAGCTCGGACAATGTGACCGCCTTGAACTTCTACTATCTCTCCTATCCCAGATTTTCTCAAAGATCCTCTATTAGAACCTGATTGTTGCTTCTTGTGCTGCTGTGAAGAAGAATCTCCAATTCCCATTGAGACCTTTTGCCGAGCATGTTGTCTGCTTGCTGGAATTGAAGAGGATGAAGGCAAAAAAGCTCTTTTCTTAATGGGTCGCTGAGATTCTGAAATGGGTACCAAATTTTGGGGTTCTAATTGAGAATAAAGGTCTCTAAGTTGTTGCCCAGCTTGAGATTGTTGAAGAAAAAAGTGGTTATGGTTGAAGGATGATGGTGGCTGTTCTTGCAATTGTGGTGGTGGAAATGGTTGTCTTTCATTCTGTGGTTCATCTACATCTCTGGGATTTTGGTGGTGAAAAAGTTGGTGGTTTTGGAGGAGGTTGAGGTTGTGATGGTGACTCCTCTGAGGATCCAGACTCAAACCCTTGTCCTCTTTTCGTTGTTCCAGTTTTGGATGTTGGGCAATTCCTAATTTTGTTGGTAACACTAATAATGATGAAATTGTTTTTGTGGATGCTGAATACCTGGGTATTGTTGAATAACGTTATAGTGGTCTTGTTGCTTCTGAAATTGCAACACTTCTGAAAGATGAAACTCTCTGCCATTCAACTCTACCATATCCATCAAAGATGTTACCTTTCACATCTTACATGTACAAGTAGAAGTACTTGACAACAAAATTGTGTAAAAACAGAAGGAAAAAGAACCCATATTTGTTTTGTTAACACTAAGTCACTAACCCATACCCATCTGATGAGAATAATGGGAGACAAGGTTACTGGTTGTTTGATTATATAGGCACTCTATCACAAGTGCTTCAGTTATAGGAGTAGTACTAACTACGAATCCTACTCGTTTAAAAGTAGTTTTTTTGGGGGACTGTGGACTGCGGACTCCTATACTGGTGTATGTGTACTATTGCAGTTTCCTTTTAATTGGTGAGAGAAAAGCAAGGAAAGAAGAACAAGGATTTTTGAAACGAGAAAATATAATTCCGAGTATCTTGGTTACAAATTAGCTTGTAAACAAAGGAAAGGGATCATGGGGATTGGGGGCCAGGCGAAACACTAAAATATACAAGTAGAGCAAAAGGTAGCAATTTGGGTTGTAACACTGCACTAGTCAGAGCCAGAGGTGCTCAACGTTTTAAATATAAACTAAAACGGGTACACCCAGGTTTGAGGTTTTACAGGCATTGTTTGGTCACAATTGAAATGGGAAATTCCTGTTTGTCACTACAAAATCACACACCCAAAGCCCAAAATTAAAACTAAGTGGACTAGCCCATCAACTCCAAATTCAAGAATCTGCATATTTAGATCCCAAGTTGACTTGCTGGACTTATTTTACCCACCCCCCCCCCCCCCCAAAAAAAAAAATACCCGGCAAAACAGTCTCAAAAAGAATACAAGGCCTCAAATCAACTCATGAACTAGTCTAAACTTGTAGCTATGAAACCGTCTCATTGTGAGATGAGTCCATACAAAAGACTTATCATGCTAAAATTTTTATTATTGGACTATTTAACCTAAGTATGAGACAATCTCACCAGTATGAGGCACGTCTCATGATGAGATTGTCTCATACAAGAATTTGTATAATTTCTTTACCCATTTCAACTATGGATCTAAATCAACACTTGTGTTCAGAACCATATTTCATTTGAAATTCTAAAATTGATTTAAATTTAGTATCTAAAATTTTTAAAAAAATTTAAATTTAAATTTAAATTAATTTCACTCTTATTTTAATGTAATTAAAGTTTGAGAATTAAAAATGACTACTCATAGCCTGTCATTTTCAAATTTTTTATTTATGATTTGATATTTGAAATTTATTAATTGAAATAAACTTTTTATTCCCAACACAGCATTTGACATACTAGATTAAATAGTTATTAGAGGTTTATTGAAGTTAAATCTTTATTTTAAAAAATAAAATATTATTGTTCGACATTTAGTAATGTAGGTAGTTGGTATAGACATTATAATTTGTAACGTTTTCAAATATCAAACGTATCGTTTTATATTTTTTTTTGTTTTCAAGAGCAACTTTTATAGTTATATTTGTATAGCTACAATTACCCAATGATATATTTACTTTGACGGCTAACAATAACGGTTATCCCCAACAGCTAATACTTTTCAAAATTTCTTATATTAGCTAGAAATATAGAAGTAATTTATATCCAAAATAATTGCCATTACTTATAAACTTTGAAAAAATACTCTATTCCCAAGTCCAATTGGTCAAGTTATTAACTTAATTATTATTTTCCTAAAAAAAAACAAAAACTTAATTCTTATTTGATTACACATTAAATATCTTTCTAATGAGTTGATAATCCGTGCAAAACAAAGAGCATCCGCTCGCTCAGTCCTCACTCCTCAGTCCTTCACTCTTTGCTGTGGTCATTGGCAAAACAACAAAACACATTTCTTCAGTCTTCAAAAATATCAAATTTTCGGCCATGGCCACAGCAAATCTTTTCTCTTCGCCTACAACTTTCAAGTTCATTCCAACAACCCTTTACCCATCTTCTCTTCTTCCTCTCAAAAATCATTCTTTTATCTCCTTAATTAAATCACCCACATCACCAAAAAGACTGATTCTTTGTCAATCCAAGAAAAACAATGATGTTGCTGATGTCCCAGATAGATTAATCTCAGCAATTTGCTATTTTTACCCCTTTTTTGATGGTATCCAATACGGAAAATATGTTGTTAATCAGTTTACCCCTCTTCAACTCCTTATTCAACCTTTGGTTCCTGCTATAAGGGTCTTTAAAAGCTTTCCTCTAAATGGGGTTTTGGTATTTTTTGCCCTTTATTTTGTTGTTGTGAGAAACTCTAATTTTAGTAGATATGTGAGGTTCAACACTATGCAAGCTATTGTTCTTGATGTTCTGCTTATTTTTCCCGACCTTTTGGAGAGGACATTTAACCCAAAAGATGGGATTGGTTTGGATTTGATGATGAGTTTGGATAGTACTGTCTTTTTGTTCTTATTGGTGAGTTTGATTTATGGGACTTCTTCTTGTGCAATTGGTCAAATTCCCAGATTGCCTATTGTTGCTGAAGCTGCTGAAAGGCAAGTTCTTTAACAACATGTTTCCATTTTCAACAGGATTATTCTTGTTTAATGTGTTTATATGCTTGTTTAGTTACACAATGTATTAAATTGTATACTCTTGAATTATTGAGCTGAAGACTGTTTTGTGCTTCAGAAAATTGCTGTAATTTTCCTGATATAGATGAATAGAAATAATTATTTGCTTTTGGATTTATGTCCTTTTGGTGAATCCTTTATATTCCCAATTAAACGAATGACAATTGAATACAGTTTGCAATTCATGCTAATTAGGTATACACTTGTTTCAGTTTGAAATTCATGACAGATTATTGAATTAGGTATCACTGGTTGGATGAGTTTTGTTGTTGGTGTACCTTCTGAATTTTAACCTTTGAAATTCATAAATGTGAGTTTTGTTATAAGCATTTTTTACCTGAATAGCATAGCGGAGCTCTGACTTGAGACTGTATACACTTAAGTAGCTCCTAGCACGCTACACGCTAATGAAAATGAATGACCTTTCACAATCAGCTCTTGCAAGTGTGTTTTTGTATGGTGTTTGACCGAAGCAATGCAATCTTAGTTCTTTGGTATGGAAAATTGGGGCATAAAGCTTCAAATATCCTCAATCACAAATCCATTTTCTTGCGTAAGCGCAAGAGATAAACTTACTTTTATGCTTTGTTCCTATGAAATTTTGGAGGAAAAGGGAAAGAAGGGAAGTGGAAGGGGTAGAAGGGAATAATGAGGGTCCTTTTTTTTTATTTAGGATGGAAAGGGAGAAGGGCGAAATGATGGTCAACTTACTAACTACCTTCCAAATCTTTCCCAGGAAGATTTGGTTATTAACAAGATTGAAGGAGTTGATCATTACAAATCCTTCCCTCTCCAAATTTGGTATCAAAAGTTTAAACAAAGGAAAACCTATCCTCCTAAATCCATCCCCTTTCTTCTCCTCTAATTACCTCCATTCAAACAAATCGCTAGGCCAGGAGAAATTGAGAAAGTTCAAATCAATAAATGTGTTCGGATAAATTTGGCTTTCTTAAACTTCACAAGCTTCATATTGTAGACCTTGTTGGTGTTTTGGTGACTCAAACTGGAGTCTAAGACATGGGAGAAGATGAATCAAACGGGGCGCGTTTAGTCGCAAACGTCGAGTCGGCTTTTGGTGGGCAGGAGTGGAAGACGAGTCGGCATTAGGTTCTAGACTGAGGAGGATTTTCCGGAAGCCAAAGCCGAGTCGACTTTTCTGGGCTTGGGGTAAAAGTAGAGTCCATTGTTACCTGGAACGACATTTGGTTTGGAACGGGGAACGGGAACGGGAACACAGAACGCAACCTATATTGACTTGGAAACGATTGGGTACGAAATACATTATGTACAAAATATATATTTGAAAACAAAATTAAACTAAAATGATTTATTTGCTTTAAGAAATTATTTTCAAGTGGAAATTTTTTTAGATTTCTAGTTTTCATCTTTTTTTTCTCCTTTTTTTTTTAATTTGTAAATGAAGGCCAAAATACCTTCTTAAAAAAGGTCTTCTGCACTAAGACGTCACCTTGAGCGATTTGAGTCGCGTTTTGTGGTGATTGGGGACGAATGTTCCCGAATCGCGGAACGTGGCTACGTTCCATGTTCCGTGTAACTATGGTTGAGTTGGCTTTGTGTGGTGTTCTCGGCAATCAGTTTCCAGAATGAAACAACGAGTCGGCGTTTCTTGGTTAGGGGGAAACATTGACTTGGCTTTATGTGGGTGTATCGACGGTTTTCGTTTTTGGGCTGGGTTTTCTTGATTAGTAACCTAATTTCTTTTCAAGGAGAGGCATACTATATAAACCTCTCTTTAAATTAGGATTAGGGTTACATAGAAACACAAGAGAGAAAAGTGAGCCACCATTAGAGTTTTCTAAGATTCATCGTTGAAATTTTGCAATTTTATAGTGAAACTTTGGTTCTCGGTGCCTGTGGACGTAGCTATTGCATTGATAGTAAACTACGTTAATTATTGGTTTCATTTCATATTGTTTTGTTTGAATCTTTCTTGTTTCTTTTATTGTTTTGGATAATTGCATTGATCACAATGTGAGAATATTTTGTGTTGTTTAGCAAGGCTAGTGGTTAAACTTTCAGGTTGCTTGTCATTCTAAGTAATAGAGTCCGAATTTAAGCCTGCTAGTGCAGCTCTCTCTACATACCACCAAAATTCATTCTTGCCACTAACTTCTGCTATTTTTTTTGCTTACACAATTGTTTTCTCAAGTGGGCAGAGCATCAATTAATCACCCTCTTTCTTGCCAAGCATCCCAAGTTGTTCACTTTCAATTTTAAATTGCAAAATATATATTCTGATTAGTTCGGGATATATTCAACGCTTTTGATTTGTTAGAAGTCATTCAGCCAAGTATTGCGATTTTGATTGCAAATAGTAAAAAGAGCAGTTTAGGTGTACTCGTCATTTATTTTGAGTTTCGACCAAAATAATTACTTGCAAATTTGCTGTTGTGCGACAGCGGAAGCTAGATTGATGAACAATAATGAAATAATAAATAATTTCAAACAAAGCAATAACAAAATGACGCAAGAGATTTAACGTAGTTCACTATTAATGTGATAGCTACGTCCACCAGCACCGAGATCAAAGAATTTACTAGAAGAATCGCACTCACAAATAACAATGGCTCTCTTGTGATCTCTCTCAATTTTGTGAATAATAAACCCTATCACTAATAAGAGAGGGTATATATAATAAAACCTACTTAAAAGAAAACTTGGGCTCCAATTATCCACAAAATAGCCGGCCACAAATAAAGGTAACCGTCAAAAAACCCAAAAAAAAAAGATACGCAAAAAATGCCCAGGAGCTCGCAGGCCGTGCATAGAGTCGCGAGCCGCGACTGTTTTATTTCCCAAAACAGTAACATTCTGTCCTCCACTCGCGGGCCGTGCACTTCTTTGCGAGCCGCGACGTCCTTGATCCCGAGTTCGAGGCATACTAACAACCTCCACCTTGACGAGAACTTGTATTTAGCAAACGATCTCATCAACAGATAGTGAACATATCTCAAGCCAAAAAACCCGATGTAAGACCCATACATTAGCCATACATCCCGATAACTCTCCGGTCAAAATCCATCCCAACAAGTCTTCAACCAAGACCATGCATTAGCCATATTTAGCAAACTTTTGCATTGTCCAACGTATTATCATATAAAATTACCCGGCTTCTCTCGATCTATCTCCAATCATTCACTGGCCAAGTATCAGAGATTAAGTTTGCCAAAATCTAACCATGTTTTTAACTTTACTATACACTGGTTTTAGCCAAGTCCGTGTTAACCTTTGTTTCGGTTCAACTTTAGTCATCATTTCGTCCTTTAGACTGACCAATAAGTCTTCCAAGCTTAATTTCCTTCCATTCTAACCATGACAGACTTCCTAGGAGGAATGGTAAGATTTATTGTTCCACCGAACATCGATGGTGAGAGAAGTGCCTATTTTGTCTGATCAATTACAGAAATCATGTATATCATTCGAATGTTCCAGATGAATGGGATATTGTCCTCGTTGCTAGGGCGGACAAACTAACAAGCCTACACGTGGTTCATGGGCATGGCTGTGCGCTGATAAGCTTCTTGACACCATCTCTTAAACCATAACATAGCGACAGTCTTTGTAGTGAGATGCGGATGTATGATCAATGATGGGCTCAGGCTATGTAGATGTTAGTAGTTTAATGAAGTTAAAGTGATACTGTTTAGAAGTTATCACTGTTCGGTAAAATAGTTGTTTAAGTAGGGTGTGTTACAACTTTTTGAAATCAAAAGTAATACTTGAAGATATTCTCAACATTTTCCACAGCAAATTATATTCGAAAAATATTATTAATTAATTATACCAAGTAAATTAGACGGTTAAATTAGTAACAGCTACAATTATGGCTGTGGTTAGCTTGTATAGTTGGGCTTAGGCTATAGATGAGTATATAAAACTAACAATTGAAACCAATCCTACAACTTTTGGCCCATTGGACCTAACTCCATAAAATTTTATTTTATTATAATAAAAAAGTGAAACAAAAAATAACAAAAACATAAAACGGAAGTAAATTAAATTAGTCCAATATCTTTTGGATGAATTGAAGAAGAAGATGAAAAGAGCAAGAAAAGAAGGATCGTTGAAAGGAGCGGCGATAGTTTTGAGTGCGATCGCTTTTGGGTGGTTAACCATCGAGCTTGCTTTGAAGCCTTTACTCGACAAAGCTCGAGCTGCTCTCGATAAATCTGATCCTGGTCGTGATCCTGATGATGACGATCACGCCGTTTCTGATGGTCCTCCAAGCGGTGATGAAGAAAGCCATTGAAATTTTTAGGAGTATCTGTAGGCTGTAGTGTGATGGTAGTATTTAGGGTTTGGATGGATTGTTATTTTAGAGAAACCAAGAAATTAGAGCTTCTAATGTTGTAAGTTGTACTTGTATGTGAAAATAATGAAGTATTGATATATGATGTTTAATTGTGATTAAATTGGTGGTGTTATTGATGTTAGTAAAGTGATTGTTGTTTGTGATTAAATGGTAGACAAAAGGGTGTTGCTGAAGATTGAGGCCCAGATTAGGGAGATCTTACGAAAAGATAATCCGATTTCCGATCCTAGACATGTATGCCTAATGCCATTGATAATTGATAATTGATAATTGATGATTGATAATTGATGATTGATGATTGATGATGGATGATTGATATAATTGATAAGAAAAGCATACTGATGAGTGATGAGTGATGAGTGATGAGATGCAAAAGTATAATTGGGGATGGGAGAATGTGAGCAAGAGCTGGAAGATGAAGATACATGGAGTAAAGTCATCTAAATACAGAAACTAGAAAGTAGGGCTTATAGCCTTTTGTATGAAATATGAATGTGTTATTGTTGATGCTGCTAAGTGCTAAGTATAAGAGGGACGAGGGTATTGTATTCAGTATTCCCATTTGACCATTTCCCACCCAGCTTGTACATTGGATTTGGATGACGTCACACTAATAGTAATAGGATGCATGTTTGAACCAATTCCAAAGGATTGGTTAAAACAATAAAAGTAGTAGTAGTAGTAGTTCATAATTTGAACATGTTGTTACGTTATTCCAATTAACACTACATGGTGCTACAAACAATAAAACAAAAGGTTAGGACATAAAAAGAGGGGCCTTCATGTCCTTTAGACCACATTCCCATTAATATTGCCTATGCTCATAAATTTTCATTCAAAATAATTTATATTTCGTATGTTATTTTTAATACTTACGTTAATTCAAGATGCACATATCCTTGAAAACATATGTCTTGCTAATTTAAAAGTTCTCATGCTTAGAGTATAAATTTAGAGGTTATAAATAATAGGGTCAATTTTGCTTAACTGCATTCTTGCATATTTATTGTTTCAAATTGATATGTTTAGATCAACTTATAAATTAGATCACTCATATTTAAAAATAATAAAATAACTTTTGTAAAAATAAATTTTCTAGTTCATTTAATGTAAGTCAAAATCTTAAATTTCAAACTATTTAAATCAATAAATATATAAAGCTGATTTAACAAATACTTGTAATATGAAATTAAATGATTTTAACTCACATAAATGCTAACCACATGTATTTTCATTTCAATTTAACGCAACTTATGGAAAATTTGGTCCACATGATTGGATCAGATGCTACAATTGGTCCACAAGACACCCCCCAGGCCCCAGATCTAGGTGAAGACACTTGTCCTGTTTACTCCAACACCAAAAAGTGTATAATAAATAAATCAACCAAATACATAAATTTATCCATTTTTACCAATAATAATCTTAAGAAAACGAAGCAATCCACATCAACTTTGACAAACTGATAAAAAATTGATGCTACAACTCCCTTCGTTCTCTAATATTTTTTCCGTTTGAAATATTTAATTTTAAGTAAAGAGAAATTTAATTAAGATTTTTAAAATACTTTTAAAAAATAAAATATATTTATGTGAAATCTCATTAAATTCATATTAATGTATACTTTTTTATTATGAATTTATTATAATTTTTTATTAAGATTAGATTCTATGTAGGTGAGAGCAAATAGTTTAAATGCCATGACTCATGCATTGTTAAGAGATTTTAGATATGAGTTTTTAGATTCTGATAATTGTAAGAAGCTAATTGCTACACCTTCACTCGAAAAATTTTCTTAATCATATGTAGTACATGAATTTTGACTAATTATTTCAGATTTATTACTTACACATTGAATGAACTAATTGCATATTTAATAAAAATTAATTATTAATACATCCATTATTGACAAGCTTTTCTCCACTAATGAATTAAAAGATTACTCCATATTTTTCCAAGCTACACAAACCCAAGAAGCAATTTTCTTCACTATAATAATAATAAAGAAATGGAACAATAATTCAAACCTACCATCACCTATGTAGTGTATAATATTGTCCTTAAACTAACTTCAACAAAATTGTCCTCTTCTTATATTTCATCTCTTTTGCAATGTGTCTTTTATTTTTTATTTAATTATTCTTTTTACTTGAAATACATTCTTTGGAAGTAATTTTCCTAATTTATTATCAATTTTCTTATATAATAGTAGTAGTTTTATTTATCTCATAATTATAGTCTGCTTAATTTATTTAATCCAAATCAATATAATTTATTTCAAATAAAATTAATTTTAGAGTATGTAATATTTTACATGAATATTACATGATGACTGTTAACTAATGTTTAGTTATAAAATACAACACACAATGAGAAATAAAACATTTGGTAACGATTTCATCAACCAACCAATTTAACAACATTTTACTTTGTATAATTTCACATATATTAATTTGTAGATGAACTATATGCTTAATTTTGCATCAATAGATTATAATTTATGGCTATATTTCTAATCTAGCTAACGAAATTGATGTTTTTGCAATCTATCAAAGAGCAATTACATATTATTGCAAACAATCAAACACTTCTAAAACACTCCTAATTAATAGGAATAGTATAAAGTGAGAATAACACACCTTAGCTATTTTATTTACCACGGTAAGCTTTATATTTCCTACTCCATCTGTTTTATTTTAAATGTTCCATTTGCTTTTTACACATTTGCTAATACACTAATTTAATACTTAATAGCGATAATTGTGTATAATTAAAAATTATAAAAACTAAATATTAGTAAACCTTATATCGAGACGAATCGAATTAGGTCTTACTTATTTTACTATGTTTCAATGTATAAATTTAAATAAAATATAAATTTAAGAGTAATTAATAAATAGTAACCCAAAAGCAAAATTAACATTTAAAAAGAAACGGACAATATTATATTATTAGAATTTATAATTTTTTTGAGATTAAGTCTTTTGACATATAAATTGAGCTTATGATAATGATAATGTGGAGTATCTGTTTAAACAATGCAAAAGTCTCACAAGTCACAACTACTACAAATTATGGAAGGTTTCAGAAATAGTGAAATTAACCTAAAAAGAACAAATTATTTTGACACAAAATGTCCTCAACCTCATAGTGGGTTTACATGTAAATCCAGCACAATTCCAAACCCACTTTCCACCCAACTTCACACATACTCTATCAGTCTGTCTAGCTCACCACAACACTCCTCTACTTTATTCTCTCCCTCAGGACTCACCCCTCATACCTCATCCTTCAAGCCTCAAAACACTTTCATTTCCCCAATCCTTCACTTTCTCCTTTCACTCCCCACACAAAAACCATTACACCCAAACAGTACTCCCCCAATGAAAAAAACTCTCCTTCTCTTTGGAGCATTGCTCCTCTTCCTCTCCTTTACCCCAACCAATGCCCATAACATCACCAAAATCTTGGCCAAATTCCCTGAATTCTCCACCTTCAACCACTACCTCACCCTCACCCACCTCGCTCCAGATATCAACAACCGTGAAACCATCACCGTTCTCGCCCCTGACAATGCCGCCATGAACGTTCTTCTTGACAAACACCTCCCTATCTCTGCCCTCAAAAACGTTCTTGCTCTCCACGTCCTTCTCGATTACTTTGGTGCTAAGAAGCTCCACCAAATCACGGACGGTACTGCCCTCGCCGCCACAATGTACCAAGCCACCGGTTCCGCTCCTGGAACTACCGGCTTCGTCAACATCACCGATCTCAAAGGAGGCAAAGTTGGCTTCGCCGCCACTAAAGACGCAGACGAAAGCGGAAATTTACCATTAGATGCTACATTTGTCAAATCAGTCAAGGAAATTCCTTACAATATCTCCGTCATTCAAATCAGTCACGTCTTATCAAATCCCGAGGCGGAAGCACCAGCTCCAGCTCCTGAAGTACAAAACATTACTGACGTTATGTCAGCTCATGGTTGCAAAGCATTCGCTGATACGCTCATTCAGTACCCTGACTCACTAAGTACTTACACAAACTCACTCGAAGGCGGATTAACCGTTTTCTGTCCTACTGACGACGCATTCAAAGGTTTTCAACCTAAATTCAAGAACTTAACCAAAGACGAAAAGAACTCTCTTCTACTCTACCATGCAGTACCGATTTACTACTCCATGGCAATGCTCAAATCCAGTAACGGATTAATGAATACTTTAGCTACCGATGGAAAGAAGAAGTTCGATTTCGAGGTACAAAACGAAGGAAGGTCAGTTACATTGAAGACTAAGATAGTTGTTGCTACGATTACTGGAACTTTGTTGGATGAAGATCCGGTGGCGATTTATACGGTTGATAAGGTTTTAAAGCCAAAGGAAATATTCAAGAAGTCGGAGATTTCGCCGGCTCCGGCACCAGCACCAGAAGCTGAAGCGCCGAAGTCTTCAAAGAAAAAGAAGCATCATTCCCCTCCAGCGCCTCCGAGTGATGATTCATCTGATTCGTCAGCTTCTGTGCCGGAGTATGGACCATCGGCGTCTGATGCGTTTGATGATGAGAAGAATGACGGAGGAGAGAGAATGCAGGGGATAAAGAAGAAGATGATGGTGTCGGTGGGATTTTGGTTGATTGTTTTTACTTCACTGTTGTAGATGAGGTAAAACGACATAGTTTGGTTGAAGTGAAAGGAAAAATAAATTGAAGTATTAATTTGGGTAAAAAAAAATGTGAAGGCACAAAGAAAAGATATGAGGAAATTGTAATATGGTCATATGTGGTGATGTGGATTTAATTATTTATTTATGATGTACTAAGTATTGTGAATGAGCCCAAATTATTGTCATCTTATGTGGGGTTTTTCTTTTAGAATTTGTGTAACAACATTTGTTTGTTGTCTGTGTCACTGTGTGTGATGGTTTTTTTAAAAAAACAAGGGGAGGTTTAGGTTTTGTGGTTGTTTTAAATATTATATTTTGCTGTATTTGATTTTGCTTTTGGGAAATTGTAGACACACAAATTGAAGATAATTATGGTGAATGAGATATTCTGTTCATTTTTTATGTATTTTTTTTGAGTTTATGTTTAAAATTTTTCTTTGTTTTAATACGTACTGCTAAATGACAGGCCAGGTTTTAGCATAATTGTTTTTGGAATGCAATTTGAGATGCAATATGGCTTAAAAGAGCTTTGTTATGTTTATTGTTTATGTATAACATGTTTAAGGAAAATACGTTTAGATAAGTTCTAAATAAGTAAAAATAAGCTTTAAATAAGGCCTAATAAAGAGTTAGAATTATTGCCTAGGGTTAAATAATGCATAATAGAGGACCCCAATTCTAGATATTGATACTCTGTTCCATATGTTCTTACATTACATTTCATTCAATTGTAACATGTTATGTAAGAAAATGTCACTATTAGTAACAAATATAATAAAACGAAAGTTATATTTCACTCTCTTTTTGCATGTTTTTTTATACAAGTAGAGGTCTTTGCAATGCGAAGCCTACCTTAAGACATGATAGTTTTGCAACTCTATTATTATTCTACATTTTTTTCTTTTGTAAAATTCTTAAAAATATTAAAAAAAATTGTTAGATCTATTTTGGTTACTAATCCTAATAAAAATAATCTCGAGCTCGCCTTATGATCCTTGTATATTATAATATGCTATTAGATGAATTAAACAACATCACATTTGACCGTATTTTTTCTTATTACACAGCTGCAACATAAAATAAGAGTAGATAATGAAAATATATAAAATATTGATATAAATACAAAAAGAAGTGAAATTATTTGAAGCTTTTATATTGATAAAAGTACAATTATGACATAGTTAGACTCATCAATTAGAGTAAATTTGCGCATAAAGCATTCTAAAAACACTAACACAAAAACTTGGGTGACACGGTCGGGTCGGTTTCGGACGGGTGTCATGTGGTTCAGTTGTATTTTAGATTGGTTATTTTTTGGATGCGTGTTACGACGGGTCACACTCGGGTCAGGTTGGTTAGTCACGGTTCGGTTGAAGATCGGTTATTTGAGCTATCAAGTTAGCATCGGTTCGGTGTCGGTTGAAGTTCGTGTCAAGTAATCAATCGGTCTCAGACTGTCATCAGTTAATAATTGGTTCGGTTCTAGCGAGTACAGATCGGGTTCAGGTATTATTTTCCAGTAGAATTCGGCTATGTATTTCTAATTATTATAGATCGAGTCAATATCAGATTAAGTTGTTAGACATTTTTTGATTGATGACAAGATTCCCCTTAGTTAAGGCAAAATAGTTAAAATGCAAATCAGTTTGTGATTATTACATTGTTATTTTTACTTGTTTGACTGTAAATTAAAATTAAAATTTTATCATTTTTCATCAAATTTAATTAAAAATAGTTAAATAAACATTGACCATTGATTATTAACTTCTAAATACATGAAACAATGTATGTATAAAATTTAATTTATTAAAATTTCTATTACTTTATTAGATTAAATAATAAGATCATTGAATATGAGTCGATCATACCTCTATATTAAAATTGGTTCAGGTTAGCATTTCGATTAAAAATTTGTTCGGGTGAAGTCGGTTTTAGCCTGATCAAGTTCGTTTGTGAGCATGATTTGGGTCGGGTATGACTCGATCGGTCACTATTAGGTTCAGATAATCTCGATTAACGGTTATACATCGATTATAAAAATCGGTCGCAGTTCGGGTTCGATTTTAAGAATTTAGGTCGTAAATCTGATCGAGCGCAACTTCGGTTCGGATAATGTCAGTTCGATAAACCTAAAAAAGAAACATATTTTCGGGTCGGTTAACTTTTGATTTCGGTTCGGATTTTCAAGTCGGGTCACATTTGAACAGCTCTTACTTGTAAAGCAAGACTCTTACTTGTAAGACGTATTTTATTGGGTCAGCTCAATTGTATATATTTTTTTACCAATTTCACAAGTTAAAATGCCAATTTCAAGACTTAAAAGGCCAATTTAAAGACTTAAAAAACCAATTTCAAGGATTTGAAATTGACATTTAAAGTCATGGAATTTGACTGTTTTAAGACTAAAAAGGTCAATTTCAATACTTAAAAAATCAATCTTAAGACTTAAAAGATCAAACACACGACATTAAATTCTCATTTCAACTTTAAAATATGATGACTCAAACATTAAAGTAGATATTAAAAACTTTTAAATTGATCTGTTAAGTCTTAAAATTGAATTTTTAAGTCTTGGAATTGTCCTTTTAAGTATGTTAAAAAATTTTAAAAAGATTATTGGGCTTGGGCCAGTTGCACGGCTAAGGCCGTCTCACAGGAGAATAACTGAAACACTAATTCTTAAATGAGACGATCTCACGGTGAGACCATCTCTATTGGGCTAGCCCAATATACACTTTTTGTTTTAAAATGATCACTTATAATGTTAAAGTGATGACTTATAGTTTTAATATAATTACTTTTTAAAGTCTTAGAATAATTACTTATAACTTGAAAACGATTACTTATGATCTTAAAGTAATCATTCGAAGAAATGGACTATTATATGGACCCGTCTCATAGTGAGACGGTCTCATACAAGACGAGTTGTTCTAAAAATAGAATTAAATAAAAGAAATAGCTCAAATAAAAAGAATAGATTAATATATAAATGAATGGAGTATATACACCAGGGTCGCCCCTAGGCAAAGACAAGTCGAGCCTACGCCTAGGGGTCCACTAAAAGAATTGTAATTTGTTTTTAAAAGGGTTTGAACACAAATTTAAGGTATGAAAGATTGGATTGTTAACCATTAAATCAGGTCATAATACTTATATTAAATATAATGTTTATTGAATTTAAACATGTATAATTATGATAATAGTATGATAGTGCGCACAATTGAACATATATGAAATTTAAGTGGACTTTAAGTCATTAAACATTAGTTAATTTTCCTAATAAATAGAAGTAGGTTTTAATTTTTTTGTGAGTTTTCATTTTCTACGATTATAAGTTTCATAAATATATGAATTTTTTTTATATTTTACGATTTGGTTCCTTTTTTATACTTCATTACTTTGCTTATGTGTTTATTTGACTAATTTTATTTGCGTTAGTTTTGTATTTATAGGTGCGTACATCCAATATTATAGATATATTCTAATTTCTATGTTTTATACTTTATTTGTTTTTCAGGTTGTATCTCAATGTGACATTTTTTTTATCATAAAATTGCAAGTAAAATAAAACGAAAAAATTAATGTCGTGAGAGCCTATGATTTAAGTTTTACCTAATCCTTAAATCTCAGGGCCAAGTACGTGATTGTTTGTTTACATCAAAGTATTCTAAAATGCTTGTATAGTTATGTGGTTTTTGTATGTTTTGAATCTTGGATTTTTCACTTGTGAATTTGTTTTTTAATTGAAACAAACTTCAACAAGTAAAAATTATGTAATGAAAACTTAATGCAACCAAAATGAGAAGCAAGGTGGAATATGAATCAAATAAATGGGAAAATAGTTGTCATCCAAATTAAATTAATTCAAACATATGATATGATCGTAACTCATAAGCATTTCATTTTCTTTGATTTCACAAAAACGTCTAAAAATATTAGACAAGATTCGATTAAAAGATTTAACATTGACCTAAAACTATGTATTCCATGTTGATATCAACAAAAATTCTAACCGTTAAATGTACGTTCTTATTTTTATTATAATAATGTTGAAAGATTTGATCTTGTGATTAAGAAGCAGAGGTAACATGGAAGTTATTATAAAAGTTAAGTTATCTCGAGAGACGAAGTAGGGGTGATTAATTACTTTGGTTGTTAACTTATTTTGATGCTCTCATATTACAATACTTAAAGCTATCTTGAGTGATAATTGTATTTTGTCTTAATTAGAGTAAATATTGTATTTTTCATACAAAATTTCAAGATTGAGTCTCATCTAGTCTTTCCGTTTCTTTAACCTATCCTATAATTCAGAAAATAAAACTTAAAATTTATCAATGTACTTCATAATAAAATTATAAAAAATATTAGTAAAATTTAATGGTTCAAAACTAATCTAATAAAATAGTATGTGAATATATTTTAACCTATAGATGTCTATAAAAAATTATGTATAAATTTGTAAGTCATGGTCATCAGCCCAACATCCGCATAAAAATAGGGTTCAGAGGGATGAAGTAGCGGACAAACTATAATCGTACTCTTCAATGAAGAGAATAAGAGGAAAGCGCACAAACAATTAGACCTCAAAGAAAAGTGCCCTGCAAATAGAGAGATGAGTAAACCAAAAAAACCTTCAAAAAAAAACAGGGCTAGGATTGTGCCATAAGAAGAAAATAAAGTAAAGTGAATAGTTAGTAAAAATAAAAAGAAAGTAAATAAATGCTAAAAAGAACAGAAAGAGGTAAAAAAAAAAAACTATTAAAAGTCTAAAATACGAATTTGACATCTCAAACTACTCATATCCCTCGCCAGGTCATCAGAGGGGTGTAGCTTACACAAATTAATTTTTAATTGCTCCTCCATGTTTTCTTAGGTCTATTCTGACTTCTCTTTTCCTCTACAATGAGGCTATTCACCATTCTAACAGGTGTGTCGAGAGTCTTTCTCTTCACATGTCCTAATCAACTTAATCTGTTTTCACACAGCTTTGTCGATAATAGGGTAACCCCTAACTTCTCTTTCACATTCTGATTCTTAACCCCGTCCATTTATAAGCCCGCACATCCACCTCAACATACCCTTCTCTGTTACATCTATCTTTTGTATATTATACTTTCTCTACTCCAAATTACTTGCACTATTTTCAAGATAATGTACTATTTATTCATCAACTTTAATTTGTAATTAATTTTTAATCTATAAATTAAAATATAGTTAAGTGAGATCTTGTTTGATTCATCTCAATACAAAGATTATTAATATCAATTTTTATAATTTTTTATTATATATAATTAAAAATTAAATTAATGTATTAAGCTGCGTAAAAAGTGAAATAGTATAAATATTTTGAAATAGAGGTAGTAAATAAAAAATTTTTTGTAGTGAAAACATGAAAATAGAAGGTAAAATTCGAAAAGGAGCTGAGCTGGAATTAGGGTGAGTTGGTGGACATAGCACGTGAAAAAGCATATGAGATGACAAAGCAACGAGTGAAGGGCCCACAACAATTGTCTAATTTAATAGCTTCCCAATGCATATGGACCCTTAACCTCCTGGCTCCTTTATTAATCAAATCGTCTTTAAAGAGTTTTAAGTGCCCCTCAATATTTAACTCATTATTCTACTTTTTATTAGGATTGTCTTGTAGTATCATTTTATCTTAAAAACTCTTAGAATTTAGAAAAAGAAAAAAAAAAATAAACTAATTGTTTTCTCCATTTATTAAAATATTTATATTTGAGTCTTTATTATTTGATTACTCTCGTGTAAAATATTATATGAATGTTCGCAGTAATTAAAATAATAAATAAATAAACATAAAAAAGATTTTGGAGCCTCTATAATAACGGGGCTTTGTATTGTAGACTATTTTGCACATGCTAATCGACGACCATGTACTTAATGTTATACATATACAAATACTAACATTAATCAACTATTAGCTATTACCTCTTCTATTAGAATGATTAATCGAATCAATTGAGTCTTTGGGTTATATCGTTCAACATTTTATGTGAATTTGTCATATTATCACATAAGTTGCTCTTTTGGCTTTTTATGAGTTGTAAGTTTTTTATTACCTATAAAATGAAATACTTTCTATATGTCACTTAACGATTTATATTTTTTAAAAATTTTTTAATGAAATATAATTAGAAATAATTAAAATTCAAATAGCTTATGAACAAGTGTGAAAATAAGAGATTTGAAGTACAATTTTTAGTGATAATATACAAAATACTTAAATTTTTTTTTTTTTGAAGTGGGTAATAGTGATAACAAATGTTTAAGAACAAAATAGGCATAAATGTAGAAGGGGACCGTAAGCAATTTGTGGAGCAAAGGCATAATTAAGGCAAAAGCGATTCGGTGGCAGGTGGGCATGTGACCCATGCGAAATGGAAGGGAACGGATTGGGCGTTGGACCCAATTGACAGTTAACTCTTTTGGTGTCAGTAGATCAGACTTCCTCTACTTCCGTGTGGCGCCGCGCCATGAGATAGTCTCAACTTCGATTTCACTGGTATTGTTCTCCCTTCTCTATTTTTGCTCGTTATGTTCGCCATTTCGAAGTTTAAGTGTTACGAATTTTGCCGTTTTGTAGGGCAAACAATCATTGATTAACTTTCTAGTATTTTTAATAAAATCTCAGTATGATTTTAATAACTTCCATGTTGTAATTTCTGTTTTTAGAAAACTTTTAGGCTGACAGCTTGTTCAATTAGTTTCTCATTTTCGCTATTGCTTCACTGGTTCACTTCAGTGAAAGATATTTGCCTCTAATGGTATGATGTATCGCGTTTACATAAAGAGGATACAAACTAAGTTTTTAGGGAACTAAAATAATTACAAGATAATTGTATTCCTAAACTATATAATATACGAGAATAACTTTGTTTAGTCGTTTTAATACATATTTTCATAAAATTAACTTTTTATAATTGTTTATCATATGAATTTAAAAATCCTAAAAATTAAAATTGTGCATTGGATAGTGTGAAAAACAAAAATGTAGCAATTATTAAAAATCAGAGAAAGTATTAGACTATCTTATACATCCGGTAGCCAAAGGGAAGTTGATGAACGTTGAGACTATCACGTAAATCTTGAAAAAAATCAAAGGGAGTACCTTGGTAAAAATATCAACAACTTGATACCTGGAGGTAACATGAAGAACTTTAACTTGGCCTCTTGCAACTTTTTTTCGTGTACAAAATGAATGTCCCTTTCAATGTGTTACGTCTGTTGGTGTTGAACCGTGTTTCCACAAAAGACTAGAGTAGCTTTTGTGATTAGGAGACAACGTTTAAGTAATAGATTTTTAAACTGAGACAATACACTATTGCCAAGAAAAATAAATTATCGCCAAAAACACATTATAACAAAAAAGACATGATATTTGAATGTGGATCGAAGTGAATCTGAAGAATAATCTCAATTTGCATCCTACAAAAGATAAGTAACGTACGAAATAAAGATGAAGACCTTGATGAAGAGTACCTTTGACGTATCACAATATATGTTTGAAAGCATGCATGTGATAGTCTATAGAATTATGCATAAATAGACATACTTGCTGAAGTGCATAAGAAATATTTGGTTTACTGAAAGTGAGATACTGTAAAGCTCCAACAAGACCACATTAAAGTAAAGAGAGGGATTTCTGTACACATGTTTGGAGTGGGCATTGAGTTTGGATGTAACTGGAGTCGAACAAAGGCTTATATGATGACATACCAACACGTTTAAAAATCTCATAAACATATGTAGATTGTGATAAGAATAGACCACCAAAATTTTAGTAACAACAATGTCAAAATTAACTCAAACGACCTAAGTCCTTCATAGAAAATTCCGGATCATATGATATTTTTATCAGTTTGTTGTTGTACTCGTGATACAGTTGCATTAGTACACTAGTGGAAAAAACCTTAAATGCTGCGGTTTTTTGGCCACCATATGCTGCATTTTTGAACCCAAGCATTGGTGATAGCAGCAAATATGCTTTTTTAAATTCTGCGGTTTAAAACCGTAACACAACAACACACTATATGCTGCGGTTCTGGTGGAACCCATATAGTGATTATTTTAATTTTAATGTACATATACATTTTCCATTGTACCCACACACACACACACACATATATATATATATATATATATATACATTTATTTATTTTAATGATCGAATGTATATTATTGACGAATTTATGGTGATTATTTGCTGATTGCAACTGTGTACATTAGAAATGAATTAGCATTGTATTATTAATAAATGAGAGATACATGGCCACCTTGTCTTTCGATTCGCGCATTTCTCCCTCTGTAAAAATACGTGTTTCCCTTGGAGTGTCGTATAAAACCTAAATATTATATGAAATAATTGAAAAAGTTTATATAATACTTATATATTAGATTTTACCAATATTAAATGTATAATATTAGAATTTAAGAATGTAACATATACATACCGCATCAATATTTTCGACTCCAACGTTCTTCATCGCTTGTAAGAGATCGTCCATATATTTGAGAGTGTAGTAACAACAATCAATGCCATTATCTTGTCAAAAGCACTAAGAGAAATAGATGTTAGCGCCAAAAACGCTTTAAAAATCTCAAAAACGCTTAAAAAACCTCAAAAACGCAACTTATCACGTAATTTCAAGCATATGACTATTGTTTTCGATTCTAACCATTTCAACACAATAATATATACCAAATAGTGTTGTGTGCCAAGTTTCGTGCCAAATAAACAAAGTTTGAACCACTTTATGCGAGAAAATGCCAAAAACGCTTAAAAAATCTCAAAAACGCAACTTAGCACGTAATTTAAAGCATATGACTATTGTTTTCAATTCTAACCATTTCAACACAATAATATATACCAAATAGTTTTTTGTGTCAAGTTTCGCGCCAAACAAACCAAGTTTGAACCACTTTATGCGAGAAAGTGCCAAAAACGCTGAAAACAACTCAATACGATACTTAGCACGTAATTTCAAGCATATGACTATTGTTTTCGATTCTAACCATTTCAACACAATAATATATACCAAATAGTGTTGTGTGCCAAGTTTCGTGCCAAACAAACCAAGTTTGAACCACTTTATGGTAGAAAGTGCCAAAAGCACTTAAAACACCTTAAAAACGCAACTTAACACGTAATTTCAAGCATATAACTATTGTTTTTGATTCTAACCATTTCAACACTACAATATATACCAAATAGTGTTGTGTGCCAAGATTCATGGCAAATAAACTAAGTTTGAACCACTTTATGCGAGAAAGTGTCAAAAACGCTTCAAAAACCTCAAAAACGCAACTTAGCACGTAATATCAAGCATATGACTATTCTTTTCGTAACTAACCATTTAAACACAATAATATATACCAAATATTTTTGTGTGCCAAGTTTCGTGCCAAACAAACCAATTTTGAACCACTTTATGCGAGAAAGTGTCAAAAACGCTTGAACAACTTTAAAAACGCAACTTAGCATATAATTTCAAGCATATGACTATTGTTTTCAATTCTAACCATTTCCACACAATAATATATACCAAATAGTTTTGTGTGCCAAGTTTCGTGCCAAACAAACCAAGATTGAACCATTTTATGCGAGAAAGTGCCAAAAACGCTGAAAAAACCTCAAAAACACAACTTAGCACGTAATTTCAAGCATATGACTATTGTTTTCGATTCTAACCATTTCAACAAAATAATATATACCAAATAGTGTTGTGTGCCAAGTTTCGTGCCAAACAAACCAAGTTTGAACCACTTTATGCGAGAAAGTACCAAAAACGCTGAAAAAACCTCAAAAACGCAACTTAGCACGTAATTTCAAGCATATAACTATTGTTTTCGATTCTAACCATTTCAGCACAATAATATATACCAAATAGTGTTGTGTGCCAAGTTTCGTGCCAAACAAACGAAGTTTGAACCACTTTATGCGAGAAAGTGCCAAAAACGCTGAAAACACCTCAAAAACGCAACTTAGCATGTAATTTCAAGCATATGACTATTGTTTTCGATTGTAACTATTTCAACTATTAATGTATACCAAATAGTGTTGTATGTCAAGTTTCGTGGCAAATAAACCAAGTTTGAACCACAATACGAGAAAATGCCAAAAACGCTTAAAAAATCTCTAAAAAGCAACTTAGCACGTAATTTCAAGCATATGACTATTGTTTTCGATTGTAACCATTTCAACCATTAATATATACCAAATAGGGTTGTGTGCCAAGTTTTGTGGCAAATAAACCAAGTTTGAACCACTTTATATGAGAAAATGCCAACAACGCTTAAAAATCTCAAAAACGTAACTTAGCACGTAATTTCAAGCATATGACTTTTGTTTTCAATTCTAACGATTTCAAAACAATAATATATACCAAATAGTTTTGTGTGCCAAGTTTTGTGCCAAACAAACCAAGTTTGAACCACTTTATACAAGAAAGTGTAAAAAAAGCTAAAAAAACCTAAAAAATGCAACCTAGCATATAATTTCAAGCATATAACTATTGTTTTCGATTCTAACCATTTCAAGACAATAATATATACCAAATAGTTTTGTATGCCAAGTTTCGTGCCAAACAAACCAAGTTTGAACCACTTTATGGGAGAAAGTGCCAAAAACACTTAAAACACCTCAAAAACGCAACTTATCACGTAATTTCAAGCATATGACTATTGTTTTCGATTCTAACCATTTCAACACAATAATATATACCAAATAGTGTTGTGTGCCAAGTTTCGTGCCAAACAAACCATGTTTGAACCACTTTATGGGAGCAAGTGCCAAAAACACTTAAAACACCTCAAAAACGCAACTTATCACATAATTTCAAGCATATGACTATTGTTTTCGATTATAACCACTTCAACACAATAATATATACGAAATAGTGTAGTTTTCAAAGTTTCGTGGCAAACAAACCAAGTTTGAACCAATTTATGCGAGAAAATGCCAAAAACGCTTAACAAATCTCAAAAACGCAATTTAGCACGCAATTTCAAGCATATGACTATTTTTTTGATTCTAATAATTTCAACACAATAATATATACCAAATACTTTTGTGTGCCACGTTTCGCGCCAAACAAAGCAAGTTTGAACCACTTTATGCGAGAAAGTGTCAAAAACACTTCAAAAACCTCAAAAACGCAACTTATCACGTAATTTCAAGCATATGACTATTGTTTTGGATTCTAACCATTTCAACAGAATAATATAAACCAAATAGTTTTGTGTGCCAAGTTTCGTGCCAAACAAACCAATTTTAAATCACTTTATGCGAGAAAGTGTCAAAAACGTTTAAAAAACCTCAAAAACGCAACTTATCATATAATTTCAAGCTTATGACTAATGTTT
Source organism: Amaranthus tricolor (assembly GCF_026212465.1). Classification (NCBI taxonomy): domain Eukaryota; kingdom Viridiplantae; phylum Streptophyta; class Magnoliopsida; order Caryophyllales; family Amaranthaceae; genus Amaranthus; species Amaranthus tricolor. The sequence continues at coordinate 31,752,164 of NC_080053.1, forward strand.
TCGATTCTAACCATTTCAACACAACAATATATACTAAATAGTTTTGTGTGCGAAATTTCGTGCCAAACAAACCTAGTTGGAACCACTTTATAGGAAAAAGTGCCAAAAACGCTGAAAAAACCTCAAAAACACAACTTAGCACGTAATTTAAAGCATATGACTATTGTTTTCGATTCTAACCATTACACAACAATGATATACCAAATAGTATTTTATATCAAGTTTCGTGACAAACAAACCAAGTTTGAACCACTTTATGCGAGAAAGTGCTAAAAACGCTTAAAACACCTCAAAAAAGCAACTTAGCACATACTTTCAAGCATATGACTATTGTTTTCGATTCTAACCATTACACAACAATAACATACCAAATAGTGTTGTATTCCAAGTTTCGTGCCAAACAAACCAAGTTTGAACCACTTTATGCGAGAAAGTGCCAAAAACGCTTAAAACACCTCAAAAACGCAACTTAGTACGTAATTTCAAGCATATGACTATTGTTTTCGATTCTAACCATTTCAACAAAATAATATATACCAAATAGTGTTGTGTGCCAAGTTTCGTGCCAAACAAACTATGTTTGAACCACTTTATGCGAGAAAGTATCAAAAACGCTTAAAAAATCTCAAAAACGCAACTTAGCTTATAATTTCAAGCATATGACTATTGTTTTCGATTCTAACCATTTCAACACAATAATATATACCAAATAGTTTTGTGTTCCAAGCTTCGTGCCAAACAAACCAAGTTTGAACCACTTTATGCGAGAAAGTGCGAAAAACTCTGAAAAAACCTCAAAAACGCAACTTAGCACGTAATTTCAAGCATATGACTGTTTTTTTCGATTCTAACCAATTCAACACAATAATATATTTCAAATAGTGTTGTGTGCCAAATTTCGTGGCAAACAAACCAAGCTTGAACCACTTTATTCGAGAAAGTGCCAAAAACGCTTAAAACACCTCAAAAACGCAACTTAGCGCGTCATTTCAAGCATATGACTATTGTTTTTGATTCTAACCATTTCAACACAATAATATATACCAAATAGTTTTGTGTGCCAAATTTCGTGCGAAACAAACCAAGTTTGAACCACTTTATGCGAGAAAGTGCCAAAAACGCTTAAAACACCTCAAAAACGCAACTTAGCGCGTCATTTCAAGCATATGACTATTGTTTTCGATTCTAACCATTTCAACACAATATTATATACCAAATATTTTTGTGTGCCAAGTTTCGTGCCAAACAAACCAAGTTTGAACAACTTTATGGAAGAAAGTGCCAAAAACGCTTAAAAAACCTCAAAAACGCAACTTATCACGTAATTTCAAGAATATGATTATTGTTTTCGATTTTAACCATTTCAACACAATGATATATACCAAATAGTGTTGTGTGCCAAGTTTCGTGCCAAACAAACAAAGTTTGAACCACTTTATGCAAGAAAGTGCGAAAAACTCTTTAAAAACCTCAAAAACGCAACTTAGCACGTAATTTGAAACATATGACTATTGTTTTCGACTATAACTATTTCAAAACAATAATATATACCAAATAGTGTTGTGTGCTAAGTTTCGTGGCAAACAAACCAATTTTGAACCACTTTATGCGAGAAAGTACCAAAAGCGCCTAAAAAACCTCAAAAATGCAACTTAGCACGTAATTTTAAGCACGTAGATTGTGATAAGAATAGACCACCAAAATTTTAGTAACAGCAATGCCCAAAATTAACTCGAACGACCCAAGTCCTTGATAGAAAATTCTGGATCATAGGATATTTTTATCAGTTTGCTGTTGTACTCGTGATACAGTTGCATTAGTAGCTTCATTATTAGTTTGCTCTTGTACCCGTGACACAAATTCATTAGTAGTTTCAATAACTTCTTCCTCAATATTTTCTTGAATTAATATGACCTTATCTACCTCCTTATTCTCCGTGTTGGGATGCTCATTAGATGGTATAGAAATTGGGTGTTAGGAGAAGAAGATTGTATTACATTATTAGAGATAATTGCGGGGTTGTCACTTGTACTTGCTTTGGAGGATCTAGAACTAACTCTACAGAATATGTCAACCAACTTAGATTATCACTAGAATTCTCCCCCTGAGATCGAAGGTGGTGATAATAATAGGAATTTTCAAAGAAATCACAATTTATAGTAGTATGCATTTAATTTAAGGACAGGATCAAAAATCTATATCCTTTTTGATTTGTGTCATACCCAACAATGACACACTTAACTGCTCTAGGCTCTAATTTCTTTCTATTTTTTTGGCACATGGACTTACAACGTGCTTCCAAAGACACACGGTGGTAAGAGAGTGTTGGCTGGAATAGACATAAAGGATTTAAGAGAGTCAAGAGGAGTTTTATATTTACGTTTCTTTGTAGGAAGATGATTTTTCTGTTTAACTACTCCATTTTATTGTGGAGTACCTGAACAAAAGGTTTGATGGATAAGGCCATTTGTTTGCACAAATTATGTCCGCCATATGTCTTTATTGTCATAGAACACCCACCATATCAAAGGGTGAGCGTGGCATAATTAGCCAACCGACCGTTTTTGGATAAGGCCATTTGTGAATATGAAATATTTCATGTCAAGTTCAATATATTCTCCATCATTATTAGAACTTAGAATATGAATTTGTGTATTGAATTGAGTTTGAATCATTTTATAGAAGTTAACAAATACATTACAAACTTTAGATTTTTGTTTTAAGAAATAAATCCAACTCATTCGAGTACAATCATCAATAAATGACAAAAAGTAAGAAAAACTATGTGTTGCAAATTTAGGTGCAGGACCTCACACATCCGAATGAATAAGAACAAAAGGTTTGTTGGAATCAGATGAGCTCGGTAAATATGAATGTTTATGACTCTTAACAAACACACAAGTTTCACACTCTATAGACATTTTAGAAATTTTAAGAGATGTTTACATTCATTAATGAACATCAATGAATAAACCTCACACACACTTGAGAACAATCTTTCAAGGTAAAGTTTCCACCTTTAATGGTGATCTCTCACAAATACACTAATGGCTAAATCCTTGTTACCTCTATGTATTAGGCTCTCTCATTGATTCTCTAATACTTTTTGAGCCGTAAATCATTAGAGAAACCCTAGGACAAGGCTTGTTCCCCAAGCCAAAAAATGCAAAATCAAAATCACATATTTTGGCATGTAGGAGCCGGCTCGAACGAGTCAATGAAGTGCTCAAACGAGCGGCTGGGTGCAGCCTTCTGCTGACTTCTGTCGGTTGCTGCCTCGCTCGAGCATTTTCCTCCTTGTGTCTTCCCTCATTCAAGGCACAAGCCATGCCTCGTGTTGTGCACTCTCTTTCCTTGTTCAAGACATTCCTTTCCTTGCCCAAGACTCTCCAAAGCATCAACATTGATCACTTCATTGAGAGATCCAAACCTTAGCATCTCATGCCCCATTGCACACCCATATCACTCTCAAGTGTACAAGCCAGTGAGTGTAACAAGATGATTAAAGTCATCACTAACACCATGAGATTTGGGACTTGATACAACAGTTGAGAATGCCATATCATCCTTTCCCCTTTTCTCCCTTTCCGGTCTCCACCCTCATTTCCGTTGCCACTCCACTTTTTCTATCCACTGTTTCTTAGTATTGTGTCGTAAAGAAGACGAATTTGACTTTATATTGTATTTGGGTAGAAAGAAATAAAGGAGAGAGATTTAAAATGATGGATGATCTTTTGTTTGAATAACAAAAAGAAAGAGGATGATGGATTTGGAGGGGAGGGACTTGAAGGGAAAATACCAACAAATTTTGTTAAAAATACGATCTTCTCTAAAATGAAAAGATTTGAAGGATAAACACATATTTTCCTCCTTTTACTTTTCTTTCTCTTCAAACAAATAAGATACATTCTCCTTTTTTAATCCTCTCCTTCCCTTCCCTTCCTTTTTTTTTTTTTTTTTTTTTTTCCTCCTAACTTGTTATCCAAACGTAGTATTATGGTTTTCCTTTCAACCAAAGACTATTGTATGTGGTATAGTTCCTCTGTTGCTATTAGTTGGCTTTAACTGTGTTTGGTTCAGCAGGAACACTACTATCTCAACTGGTCACCTGGATGACAACTTCATGCGCATATTATATTGAGAGAATGTTTTGGATTTGTTGCAAACTCTTCAATGTTCTGGAGCCATGTAGTTTCAGCTCCCAAGAGCTAAAGAAGGAAGCTATTGATTCTTGCAACTAAATTTGTCTCATTAGTTTTGATCCTTCTTTGCCTTTTGTTTTAATGGTCAACATTGAAATGAGTTGAATTTTATTATCAATGACAATCATTATCATTATCATATTGCAACGGCTAGTCAAGACTCAAGACAAGAGTTGTGGTGTGGAATTGTAGAATCATATGCTTATTCATACTTTTTTTTTATGGTACTATAAAAATATAATTTTATAACAAAAAATGGTGGGCCTTTTCAATTTGGACTATAACCCAAGTCAGTAAGTCCTAACCATACGGATTGTTCACATGACCCCTTTACATTTTTTTGAATTTTTGTCCACTTCCCAATCCATTTCTCCAAATCCTGACTTTTGTCCCTAAATATACCCTTTTTCTTTTCATATTTCATGAATACTAAAAAGATTTAAACTTTTCTTTTTTTTTTCTTACATAAAATCTATAGACTTAATTTATTATTTTGTTAATAAGTAAAAATGCTGATATTACTCTAAGTAAGTGTTTTATTTTCAATGTCCAAATATAATATCTATCGAACTCATGAAAATGCTAATGTAGCAATATTGATGTAGATGTTATTTAAACTTAATTAATTTTCAATAATTTCTTAGTAAATGTGCAAATTCTTTGTATATCTCTTAGTTTGTTGATATAGATGGAATTATAGTTTATCAAGTATTATTAAGGTTGGTGTTTATTCATATTTCTTCTCACATTCCAGTATTTGATCATTTTATTTTCTATCAATATTTATAATTAATATAAATATAAATATAATAAAAATGTATAGCGAGCGAGAAGAAAAATGAAGTACATGAAAGGTCAAATAAGGAAGCATTTAAAATTAAGAGATTGGAAGAAATAATTTCTGAAGTGAAATAAAGTAAAAATATCAAATATCTATATTCAAACGTGAAAAAATATATATGTTTTTAACAATAACTTACTATTTACAAAATAATTAACTTTTTTTTGAAATGTACAAAATAATTAACTTTATTGCTCTTAAATTTATTTTCATTAGTGATTAATAAATTAGAATGAACAAAGAGTGACTCACTAAAAAGGACTAACTAATAAATTATCTTGTATACTCTATTATGACTTAAGTAAGTTATACTATCGTATTTGACCAAAATTATTCAAAATGTTGAATATTTTGTGTGCTATCACGTTTTCTTTATATATTAGACAGAGGTAAAGTAAAAATTTGTTCAATATTAAAAACTATAATATATTTATAATAATTTTGTATTTTTAAATACTTAACATATATTACGTAACATATTATTAAAACATCTAATTTTCTAAAATATTGTACAGTCAAACATGTTAAACTGTGTTGAGAAATTTGATATGTTACTCCGAATAAGTGAATAAGATCATTCACTAATTGAAGTAATACTCCTAAGTAATAAGTAGAACAATAATTTAGCGGTCAAATAAATAGTTATAGTCATTTTTAATCATTTTATGATTTATTAATCTTACTGTACAGAATTCCATGCATCATAATCTTGGATCCTTCTATCGTACCCTGCAGGCTTCATCTCACTGACATCACAAATTTTCTACCAATATCAAACAAAATCATCAATTTCAATCTTTTAAGGATTAAATGTTATCTTATTTGAATAGCAAATAACACTTTTAAGGTATAATTCTGAATTTAATTTTCAAGTCTCACTTACCCACCCTTTCCATTCCCTGAGCATGTTTTGCAATAAAAACAATTTATCAACAATTTAGCAAATAACACTTTTTGAACAATTTATTATTCTAAAAGGTCTTCAAAAAACCGTTATAAATGTACCCACAATTCTCTTTTTCTTTTTACTAATAAAGCCATAAAATAAACAACTTCTCTTGTATGAAACCGTTTCACAACGAAAAGAATCCATATAATTAGCTTATTCTTTTAATTGATCACTTTAAAATTGTTAGTGATTATTTAATGCATAAATCTGTCCAATAAAAATGATCTCATCATAAAAACGTTTTATTTAGAAATTTATATAAAACAAATTCCTTTCAAAAAAAGCCTTTAAAAAAATTGAAATAAATTAAAAGTAATATTCTTAATTTTTCCTTTCCTTTTTACTTTTCCATTCTAACCGACATTCGACGCGCCTATTTCCTAACCGTTTAAACCCCATTTTCTCCCTCCGTTAATCCCACTAAACCCAATTTTCTTTCCCTCTAAGCAAACACATTCTTTGGGACAACCCTTTTTTTTTTTTTTTTTTTTCCTGTTCTTGAGTCTCTGAAATGATCATACTCTCCAAAAATTCCAGAAATCATCACCAAATTCAACCACAATCTCCTAATTCTTGAACAAAATCAAATACCCATTCACAAATTATGCTTAGAAAACCATGATTTCATCTTCAAGAACCCATCTTTTTCTGCTATTCTTTCTTCTTCTTGCAATCTCAATCTCTTCTTCTACCATTAATTTCCACTTCTCATCGTTTAATCCCAGAAACTTCACTTTGTTGGGTGATTCATATTTGAAAAATGGAGTCGTTGGTCTCACAAGAGATGTTACTGTTCCTACTACAAGTTCTGGTTCAATCATTTACAATTATCCAATCCCATTTTTTGATATTGAAGCAAATATAACGGCTTCATTCTCTGCTAAATTCTCTTTTTCTATCAGTAATGTTAATCCTACTTCATCATCTGGTGATGGATTAGCATTCTTTCTCTCTCCTGATAATCAAACAATTGGTAGTTCAGGTGGGAATTTGGGTCTTGTTAATTCTACTGAGTTAACCAAGAATAGGTTTATTGCAATTGAATTTGATACTAAACTTGATCCTCATTTCAATGATCCAAATGATAATCATGTGGGTTTGGATGTTGATAGCTTGATTTCAATTCAAACTAGTAATTTGGGGTCAAATGGGCTTGATTTAAAGAGTGGGGATTTGATTAATGTGTGGATTGATTACGAGAATGAGGAAAAAGTAGTTAAAGTTTATATGAGCTACTCTAATACCAAGCCTGCGAACCCTGTTTTAGATGTTGAAATTGATCTTTCTGAATACTTAAAAGAGTTTGTGTATGTGGGGTTTTCAGGTTCTACTGAGGGCAGCACCGAAGTTCATCTTGTTGAGACTTTTGCATTTCAAACTTTTGGCTTTTCGCCAAGAAGACCTCATTATAAGACTCATAATGTGTCTGAGAGTTCTGTAATAATATCTCCTCCTCCGCCTCCTGGTGTTAGATCTAGCTCAAAGAAATTTCGAAAGAGGATTTGTTTGGGCCTTGCAATTTCTGGTTTCATATTCTGCTGTGCTGTTTTGATTGTTTTTGGTGCTTTGTATCTCAAGAAATGGAAGAATATCAAGAAATTGAAGAGCTTTAAGGCAGAAATGGTAACTGGTCCTAGACAGTTTTGCTACAAAGAGCTGAAACTAGCTACTAAAGGGTTCCATTCAAGTAGAATTTTGGGGAATGGTGCATTTGGGACAGTGTATAAAGCAAATTTCATATCTTCAGGAAATGTTGCAGCTGTGAAGAGATCAAAGCATAGCCATGAAGGTAAAACTGAGTTTCTCGCGGAATTGTCGATTATAGCTTGTTTGAGGCACAAAAACTTGGTTCAACTGCAAGGTTGGTGTGTAGAAAAAGATGAATTGTTACTGGTTTATGACTTTATGCCTAATGGAAGCCTTGACAAAGTGCTTTATCCTGTTTCAAAGAGTGACACAAACCCACTCCCTTGGCCTCAAAGATACAATGTAGCAGTTGGTTTAGCCTCAGTTCTGACTTACTTACACCAAGAGTGTGAACAGCAAGTCATACATAGAGATATCAAGACTAGCAATGTGATGTTAGATGGGAATTTCAATCCTCGACTAGGTGATTTCGGATTAGCTAGGATTATGGATCATGATAAAAGCCCGGTATCAACCTTAACTGCGGGAACAATGGGATACTTGGCTCCGGAGTACTTGCAGTATGGGAAAGCTACTGAAAAGACTGATGTTTTCAGTTATGGTGTTGTAGTGCTTGAAGTGGCTTGTGGGAAGCAGCCTATAGAGAGAGAGAATGGTGATCAGAAGATGGTGAATTTGGTGGACTGGGTATGGGGTTTGCATTCTGAAGGAAGGCTGATTGAAGCTGCTGATCAGAGGTTGAAAGGGGAGTTTGATGAGGATGAAATGAAGCAACTTCTGCTTGTTGGGTTAAGCTGCGCAAATCCTGATTGTTTAGAGAGGCCAAATATGAGGAGGGTTCTTCAGATACTTGAGAATGAGGGGGATCCAGTATTGGTTCCGAAATCAAAGCCAACTTTAATCTTCTCAACAAGCTTACCACTCAGTATAGAAGACATTGTTTCAGATGATGATGATGATGATGATGATGAAGAGAGTAAGAGCTCAGAAGATAGGTTTCAGATGACAATTCAGTCTAGTCAGAATTTGAAAGAAATTTGTTGAACATTTTTAGATTCATTCTTGTATTATTTTTTTTGTTTGATAATGATATTGCTGCATAGTGTGATCTAATTTGTAAGTCTTGAAATCAAATTTTAATTTTGTGAGTTCAAGATTTCTGTTGAACTGTGGCCAGCATTTCTTACTGATACATTTATGTTTTACTTCTACATTTCTTAATCCGATCTCACTAAGGAGTTCACCGGCAGACATTCATTCGCGAATCGAGTAAGAGTCTTACAAAGTTTCTTGATGTTGGAAGGGAATTGAAGAACATCCAATTTCTTCCTTTGATAAATACTCTATGGACTCTTCAAGCTCATTATGTGCTATTCTTGGTATAATTTATTTTCTAGAAAAATGGGTACCCTAATAAGGATTCCTCATTGCAATCTCAAATTGCAATTCAAATGTTTAAACACCCCAAAAAGTGAGTTATAACCTTTAAAATGGGGCACACAACGCCTAGGCTCAAAATTCTCCAAAACCTTTTACATTCTCTTTATAAGTTCTTGTTGTCCAAGACCTTGTTTGGCGGAGTCGACTTCCATGGGGTTACCACTAATCAGTAGAGAATACCTTGCAGAGGATATGCAACTATGCAAACCAATGTTACATAATTTGTTGGCTAATTTGCTTTTCGAATTCGTGATTCACTCAAAATGACCAATAAATATAGCCTAAAACCAACCATAATTCGCTTTTTTTGATTCACGATTCGCGAGAAAATTAGCGAATTTTGTAACACTAGGCAAACCATTACCATCTTTAATAAAATGAGCAGGGAAGTTCAGGGATACAAGCACCTTGTTAATGAAGTTCCAGACCATTGTATCTTAGGTCAATCTTCAAACGACCGTAGCTTATCATGTTGTAGTGTTTACAACAAGCTAACAAAGTAAGTATGTTGTGGAGAATGCTTCTATCTGCTGCAAAAGCTCCTTGGGCTTGATCAATTATGCTACCAAGTACGATTCTAAGTTGAAAACAAATTAACTAAGAGATGCATTTGTACAAGACATGATAGCATGAAATTGGAATCGGAGTTAAGTAATTTTCAAGGTCTTCAAAAGTTTACAGTTCTCAAAAAACTCATGTATAGCGTTGACAATATTAGGACCAAGTACTAACCAAGAGGCTTTGAAGAACTTGTTATTGAAGCCATCCAACCCTAGAGCCTTATCATCAATCATGGAAAGCTTTTTGAATCAATAAATGACCATCAATTTGTAAGAAGTAACATAGTCTTCGGATTATTATTCTATTACTCTGCTTTTTCTTCCTTACGGTAGTTCAGCTCTTCATGTTTATTGCTAGTCATTGTGCTGTCGAAGATGGAGGCTTAAACAGTCGTAAATATACATTAGTACCTTCTTTAATCTATTAAAAGTAATCATAGGTGTTGCATTGTATATTCTCATAACTTAGACATATATAAAAATCAGCTTGCACTTTCTAGGAAATGCACAATTTTCATCAGAATTCAGAACAAGTATCGTATAAAACTTGGCTCTAAACTATTATCATCACCACAATTGCAATTAACAAGCCCTTTCTTTGTCGTTGCAATCCCATAAAGCTCATGCATTTTGTGCCAATGTCCTAGTTTTTGGCCCATTTGACATTAGACCCCCAAAATATATGTAGCATATTTATTGAAACCCAGTATGACCACGTTGTATTAATAGACAATCTTATCTAAGAATACGCTTCTTGTTTTACTCATCAGCTAAACAAGCTTATCGACATCATTCTGTAGTAACAAGGGTAACATGGGAAGCAATTTAACTTTTGTTCAGTTGCAGGTACTAATAAAAAGGGGAAAAGATGCACTAAACGACTATAAAATTGCATGCTACCTCATCGGCTGATTTTCCTTGTGTTTCCTATCGACAGTCTCAAAAGCTGCTGCTGCTACGACATCAGATGGCTTTTGTACTCTTACTGCCGGAGAACAAGGCGTGCAGCAAAAGCTCCGTCCATTGCATGTTTCACTGGGCATGAGCGATAAAACCCATGTGCAGTTGAAAACTCTGATGGAACATATCTTTGTACTGGATCTATTTGGAATTCCTAAAACCCAACAAACAAATAAATAAACATAGACAAATAAAGAGAAGGCAATAATATGGAAAAACTACAGACGCTGTCAAAAATCATTAACCACATGCATATATTTAAGTTGTCAGAAAAAATGTCATAGATCCCACAATAATAGTGGTTCATGATCGGAATAACTACAATTATACAGGTTATGAGAGGTTAAAAAACTAATATGATAACTAAGTCATATTAGCACCTACCGGATGTCTAAGAAGAAAAGCAGATACCCTGTCTTCATTTTCTCCAGGATCGATGGAGCAGGTACTATACACAAATACACCATCTGTTTTGACGAGCCTGTACTTGTAATAGACATGGAAAAAAGGAATTAATTGAGTAAAACAGGTCAACAACATAAGAATAGAGCCAATAATTCTAGTATTATCTCTTTAAGCGCAATTATATATCTAAGAATTCAGATGGCTGTTGAACTTACTTGCAAGCAGCATCCAAAAGCTCATCCTGCAAATTCTTTAGCTCTTCCATGTCTTCCAACTTCCTATTCCAACGCAAATCTGGCCTCTTCAGAAAATATCCACATTAGATTAGGCTTTAGATACCACTTCCAATCAGGCAGCAATATATGCATGTGTATATGTATAAAAGTATTATATATTACTCCCTCCTATTCACCTTAGGATCCCATTTGACTTTTCACGGATTCTAAGGGTAGGAAAGAGAGTGGTATTATGGGTTTTTTAATGTAAGGGAGGAAAATTAATATGGGTAATGAAGGGTATAATTGAAAATAGGATAAAGCTATTAAGGGCATAAAAGTCAAAAACCCATACCAAAAATAGAATTGGGACAATTAAGGTGACTTGACCATAAAAGGAAATGGGACACATAAGCTGAATAAGAGGGAGTATTATATATTGCCAAACAAAATAAAACTTAAGTTTCAAATACATTAGAGCAATGAACAGCAACACCACCTACTTTAGAAAGTACACCAAGGCCAGAACATGGAGCGTCTAGCAGAACTTTATCAAATTTCAAATTCCTATTATCCTGAATAAATGGAACAGCTGTTCAACTTAAAAGAGTTAGCCATCAAAACTTTAATTTCTATCACATTTAACAACTTACTGCAAAGGTCCGAAGATCACTGTGAATGCAAGTGATCACATTATCGACGCATTGCAACTTGGCTGTTTCTTCAAGTATTCGTAGACGACCTTTATTTATGTCAGTTGCAGATATCATACCTGAAAAGTTTGGCATTCAGAATCCAGAACCAGTATAATCACTTGCCAAACATTGACACTAAAATAAGTTCGATTTTGCTACAAACCTTGACCATTCAAGCGAGAGGCCATGAAGAGTGTCTTTCCTCCAGGAGCAGCACAACAATCAATAATGTGATCACCAGGCTGTGGATCAAGAACAGAAACAGCTAGACCTGCAGAATGAATCAATATTGTGTTAAGAGTGTCAGCTTGTAAGACTTCAATTGGACTTCATGTCCAGTATCAAGTTTTTACCCACAAAATTTCAAATTCAACAAGCCTAAACCTCAAAACTTGATTTCAGAAATTCTGGCTATGTAAATATGCTTTTAGATTGTATCATCCTTATTACTATTTTGCCAACATTTAAAAAACCTCAAAATTTTAAATTGAGAAAACACATGTACTATTTCAACTCAAAAATTATACAATACGTCCTCTGTATTTTTACATTCAACACTTGCATAGTGTTCACTCTTCAATAACCAAACGGCCATACCAACCCCTAGGTAATTAGAAATTCCTAGGAAATTAAAATTACTTGATTGTAAACAAACAGTTTTTAAAATTCCTACAAATTTAACGACAACACCAATAGCAGTGCCTTAATCCCAAATTCCTAGAGATTTAACCAAAGGAAATAAATTCCTACGAATTAAAACTTTCTATGGGAATTTACTTCCTATGCTAAACAAACAACCTCTAAGAATTGGATTAATATATTAATTTAGATACCGTGTAAATTAAATGTTCAAAGTATTATGTGACGGAGGAAGTATAACGTTAAATTTGTGTTCTTTGGAGTCCAATAAGCCTAGTGTCAAATTAGGCAAAATCAAATCGAGGAATCAAGTGCCTATATCCACGTAGGGTGTGGAGGAACCAACAAGGGTTTTTGTGATGAAATCATAAAATGAGGAGCCTCACACTAGTCTCTTGACTCAAGCTTCAAAACCTGTCTAGCTTGCAAGAAAATTAGACTCATTATCAGTTTACCACTATCCAAGGTATTAAGTAGGTGAAGGGAAGGAGCATAGGCAAAAGATTCTAAGGGGAAACCTAAAAGGGGAAGCAACCATAGTACTGCTAATCAATTCGTTGGGTTTCCAAGGCAGGTGGAAGATGCTAATAAAATGTGGGAAAGCGGAGTTGGAAAACATAAGACACATTGCAAAAAAGATTCTAATGGTTTGATGGGCAAGATAAATGAGAACAAGGAATCATGGTGGTGGAATGCAAAAGTGAAAATTAAGATAAACATTAAAGATTTAAGGAGCTCAAGGTCATTAAGAGAGAAAGATATAAAGAAGCTGACATCCGGCAAAGATAGCAATGACGGAGGCAAAATGTTTAGTATATGAGGGCTTTTATAAGATATTGGACACAAGAGGGAAAAAAATGTACTTATAAGGTTGCAAAGGATAGGTCTACAAAGAGCCGGGACATAGAGACAGCCAAGTACATAAAGGATGAGGATGGAAGGGTTTTGTTCAAGCATAAGAACATTAGGTAGAGGTGGATGGAATATGTTTCACAACTGTTTGATGGAGTAAGAGGCCCATAAGAGGTAAGAAGGGAGACTACAAATTTACAAAGCTCCTAAGAGTATGGTTTTCGCAAGAAGATAACAAAAGAAGAGGTAAAAGAGGCCCTTAGGAGAATAGGAAACGCAAAGGCAGTCGACCCAAATAATATTCCTATTGAGGTGTGGTGTTTCATGGGTGAAAATGGTATTTTGTGTTAACAAAACTTTTTAACATTAATTTGAAGCCAACTAGGATGCCAAAGGAATGAAAGGAAAGCACACTTATTCCACTATATAAAACAAGTGTAATGCTCAATTATGTGAAAATTATCGAGGGATCAAAATTCTTTGTCACACGATGAAGATGTGGGAAAGAGTAATAGAGAAGAGGCTTAGACGAGAAACAATAATCAAAGAGAATCAATTTGGGTTCATGTCAGGATGATCCACTACTAAAGATATTCACGTCATGAAAAAAGAGAAGAATTTGCATAAGGTGTCCATTGATCTAGAGAATAAATAAGAGAGTGTACCAAGGACCATTATATGAGATATCATCGCGGCTAAAGGAATATCGTTGAATATATACAAACTATTTACGATGGAGCTACGACTAGCACTCTCTCACCTTTATAGACAATTGGTTCCTTAGTGCATGATATTCGCTTACGATATTTTGCTTATCGCCAGGACTAGTGAAGAAGTTTATGCAAGGTTAGAGCACTAGAGGGGGGCTCTAGAAGGAAAAGGTTTGTGAATAAGTCTCTATAATATGGAATCCTTACGGTGCAATTTTAGTGGGGGGAGCAAGTAGGAGAACCTCAAGTGACCGTTGGAGAGAAGATGTTGTTGCAAAAACAACCAAGTTTAAATATGTAGGGTTAATAATCCAGAGTAAAGGGGAGATTGATAAAGATGTAACGCATAGAGTTCAAGATGGATGACTTAAATGGAGAGCAACCTCTGGTGCTATAATATACGAGTTTCTCGTCTAGATTAAAGGGCAATTCTACAGATTTGCAGTTTGACTTGTCTAGTTTGTATAGGACAGAGCATTGGCAAGTTAGATGGATGTAGCAAAAATGCGAATGTTATGGTGAATATGTGGGCAAACCAGAATAGATAAAATTAGGAACTAGGACAAAGGACACCCATCTATGCAAAAATGTGTGAAAGTAGATTGAGATGGTTTGGACATGTGCAAAGTGAGAATGGTAGAAAGCATCACAGTTGAGGGAAAGATAAGTTGCAGTAGGCCTAAGAAAACGTGGGAGGAGCAAATTAGGAATGACATGAGCGAGTTGCACCTCTACGAGAGTTGACTATGGATAAAACTAGTTGGAGACGTGTCATCGTATTTGTGTTCTAGACCTTAGATAGTTACCAACGCCTACACGGTTACATCTATGTCACATATGCCTTGTTTAATTCTCTGGCCTTATGATTGCTTTTATATTTCTTTGGTCATGTTATTAGCTTTAATGTTTATCTTGCATTGCCTTGTCGTGTTTTTTGTCTTGACTAATATTGTTTTGTTTTTCATTGCAATTATTCTCGAGCCGAAGGACTCTTTGTCTGCATCTTTCTTTATGGGTGTGGTTTGCCGTCTTTCATCCTTATTCAGACCCTAATCATAGTTTCTATGAGAATTAAACTAGGTATACTGATGATAACTTAAAGAAAAGAGGAAAGTATGGATTTTTCTTCAGTGTGACAAAGGTGACATCAGTTTGGATGGCTTTAATACATGAAAGTCGGCACTCGGCAGTATGAAGAATGGTATGTGAGATTTTGTCAGAGTAAGTATCTCATTTTTGGTTAGTTCTTGAAGTGTAGTCATCAAAGCTGTTGCGTGTAATGAAACTGAGATGTGCTGACCTGCACTCTCATCCTGAACAGAGCACAAGCCTTCTTTCAACAATCCAGTTTGTATCACAGTCTGGAATATGAGAAAACATATTATTGATCTAAATTTGACCAGAAGGGCACACCATTTCAAAAGTAACATTATGGTATTAAGGCAAGACATCACCTGCATCCCGCTTTCAACACAGACAAAATCATCCAAATGTGAGGAAGGTTTGTGGGGAACCTAAAGAGAGTATTGAAGTACACATAGAATCAGGTAAAGGAGGCACAGCATAGTACTACTGACTAAGAAGAGTCAGCTACCTTCAACATGTTAAGCTTCATCATAAGGTCTTCACGGTTAAATCCTTTTGCAATATTGGCCCTAGTATCAAGGAAATCAATAACAAGAAAAAATTTCCATATAAGTCAAAATAGTATTTTGTTCATTCATGAGCACAAGAAAAATAAAACAACACTAACCTCAAGCTGAAGCTTGGATCTGTGTTATTCCACATCATTAGTTTTATAGCTTCTTCTTGTCCAAGATACTTGGTCCACCGTCTTACCATCCACTGGGGAAGGGGGAAAATGAAAAAGGAGATGAGTCAGCATTGACAATTGTTGTATGCCCTAAAAGCATGGAATTATCTACATGCTATGAGATACAACTACCTCTTACACAAGTGAATTCATAATTTTGGTGGGAGAGAGTGAGTTAACATGATCATAAGCTCATAACCTTTAAACAAAAGTATTATTTACAAACTCACCACTGGATGAGAATAAGTAGTGGCAAGGGCTCGTGCTTGAGCCCGGTCATCACCATCCATCTTCAGTACAGGAAGAGAATCTTTATCCTGTAAAGAAATATGCCTAGTGTTGTGAACCATATTAACGAAAATATGTTGCTAAATACAAATAACAAACCACAAAAAAGAGAACATAACCCCAATACAAGCTCATATATTCACCAAAAACAAAACAGAAGA
The DNA here is from genome assembly GCF_026212465.1 of Amaranthus tricolor. Lineage (NCBI taxonomy): Eukaryota > Viridiplantae > Streptophyta > Magnoliopsida > Caryophyllales > Amaranthaceae > Amaranthus > Amaranthus tricolor. The sequence continues at coordinate 31,768,541 of NC_080053.1, forward strand.
TATTTTATAACGAAGTTTTGGACCTTGAGAAAAACTAGTTTTCGAAGAATTCCATTCACCATGTTTCCTGCACCTGGTCTGAGAGCAAACTTCGCTAACTTGACATTCTGCAACATTTTCCAAGAGTAAGAACAAGTCCCTAAACCTCAAAACATATAAATTATGCTCTTCAAACTAAAATCACATGAAATTTTGAAAATAAAAGAAGCAATCTTCTGTAATAGTTTATGTTCGTGCACAAGTTACGTAACAGGTGGTATGCAAGCTATGGATTGCCATCTCATAACACCTAAGCATAATTTAAGAACATATCCATGCCAGTGCACAACACACCCGCAGGCTGCACGCACATACATTCAAAACGAAAGGCAATTACAACATTAGATATAGTAACTATAAGCCAATGCATTACCACTATAGACTATGACACACCTCAAGTAGCATGGATGAGTGAGTACAAACCTCGTTAACAACAGCATATGGTGGTTTTTCCAGTTTTACAATCTCATACACTCCAACCCTAAGGATCTAGAGATAATAATAAGTCAGAAAACACTATATGGTATTATGTCAAGAAGAAATAAATATAAAACAAAAATAGCTTTAGGAAACTGCACCTCCATGCGACACAAAAATAATGAACAGAAACACTACGGTCTATAACTTCACAACCAAGAAACAAACTTTTGAAAATGTTGCCTTACATGATAAATTGAATGTCTCAAAATTGTTAGTCACAACATATTTTCAGTAAAAAGGGTAACTATCTTTATCTAGACCCACAATCTATAGAAGGAATTAAATTCTTGTGTGATGTACCTGTAACAGAAGAGGTTCTATGTTCCTAAAGGACCTTTCATCATGGCACAAACAAACAATAAGAAAATCAAGATATCTTCGCCAACGAATCGTACCATTCACAATTTCTGTAACCTGCATTGCCAAGATGTATGTTTAGAAAAATACTCATTCCTTCTACTGTATGAGAACTAAAGCTATCCTTTACAGTCAGCATTTGCACTCAGATTTATTTACCTGGCATAAATTCAAGATGTAAGAAAACCAAGTATAAACCATGAATTCCTGAGGTTAAAGCATCTACACAAAGTCACAAATGGAACTCACTTGACTCCCATGAACAATTGGACAGCCATATTATCAACCAACTTTTGTGAACGTTTTTAGGAATGATATGCTATATAAGACTTTTAAGTCTCAACAAAGGTCCCTCAACTTAATTGTTACCCTTTATATTTGCCCTCAAATACATAAACATTATCAACACATTGTCATCCTAAAGACACAAAAAATTTTCTTAGTCTTAGGGGACCAAGTTATATGCAATACCATGGGAGTCTATATCTGCTTAAAGAATCCATATTCAGCAACTTATTTTATGATAAAATAATGAAAGGAATTTTGAGAAGAAAAAGAGGGCGAGTATAAGACCAATCTCAGATCTTTTTCATTCAGGTCGTTGGTGCGGAATCCTAGAGTCCTTTCAACATATTCCATCTCGTTGTTCCCTGAACCTTTTCCTCTCTCATTTAAAAGATCAGCATAAGCTCCACCAAACTCAATCCGCATCAATCTCACAGCAGCAACTGAATTCACACAAGGAATCAAGCCATGAGAATGCAGAATCAAGCAATGTTCCCAAAAACCCAAGCCATTAACAATAACTAAGTGTTTTCAATGAAATGAGCAGCAGTGAAAATTATTACTTTGGCTACCATGCACCGAAGCACAAACATTATTTTTTACCAAATTATTACGTTAATTTTAAGTTGAACTTAACACCAAACAGCCATCATCGTAAAAACAGCACATAAGCCTCCAAACAATTGCAACAAGAAGCTGAACTTTATAGAGTATCTCAATGTTTTTTGATGCATTGATCATTTAACATGTTTCTGACATCGCAAGCTCATTTGTTAATCCCATAAGGGCTCTTGTATTTATTTTTATAGTTCCAGGCTAAGCCCATGTCCATGTATTTTTATTAGGTTTGTATATTCCTACATATATATAGATTAGAGCAAAGAGGAGGATCACAATCTTTTACCCAAAATTCATTCGCCACTGGTTAGCGTGGTACCAGAGCAACTACTAAGATGGACGAGTTTGAATTGAGGCATCAAAGATTGAATCTTTAACCCAAAGTTGGTTTCTCCATAAAGGAATATTTCTTGCAATAAAGGTTTAAATATTATAGGGTCTCTTGAATTTCAATCGAATGTTATTATTGATATTCATCGTTAATTTTATATTCTTTTGATTTTTTGTGGAGTGTAGAATGTAGATTGAATAGAAAATATTTAGATTTTTGTATATCTTCTTTGATTTTTATCATTGATTGATTAATTCCTTAATTTTTTCGGAGTGTTACGTGTTTGGTAAAGAATTATGACTTTACATACTCCTGTTGAAACTACAAAGAGTTAATCTACAAAGAAGTAGAAAGAGTCAAAAGTGAAAAGGATGCACAAAGTTGGTTTCATTTATGGAACTATAACAATTTTAATTAAGAAGAATACACATTGAGAAGGTTAATTCCTTCTCATTAAATTGAATGTTGCGTTCCTTACGTTGCTAATAACACTAAAGAACACCGAAATGCCAATAAAATGATCTTTAAGTTATATTAAATATTTCTTCAAAATAATTTTTTTAAAGTTGGATGTAAGAAATTATAATATTATCGAGATTATAAAAATATAAAATATAGAAGTATAACAATTCAATACACACAATTTTGTTCATGAGTAAAAACATAACCTATGTTACTTATACTCGAGTATGGGTATCGGATGCGGGTGTTGATCGTAGGATCTGGCATGACAATTATAAAATTCTAGGATGTGCAGACACCGTCCTAATATTGGTATGGTTACGGGGATACGGAAAAATAATTTTAAAAAAATGTCATAGCTAAATATACTTAAAACTGTCTAACTTATTTATTCACTTTGATGATGATAATATCATAACAAATATAACGATTTAAAAATTAAGTTATGTTGTAAATGAATTAATTTTATAAAATAATATTATCATTCATATCAGTAAATATTTATAGAATCCATGTTTTACACGGGAATCTATCTAGTATAGTTATAATATTAACATAGTTACATATATTATAATGATTAATAATTATGATTGATATAATACGTTAATTAGGAGATAAAAAAAAAACAAATTTACAAACAATTATTTCATAAACCATTTAAAACATTATAAAGCATGATGACTGATGATGAATCATGATCGTGAAAACAGCGTGAACGAAAATTGTTGTGTCAATCGGCGCGGTGGAAGATCGCTTCCCAATTCATTTGGATTACACAGTGTTTTGATGAGCTACCTTATATTTTTTATTTTGCTAAAAATTAAACTAAAAGATTAGTCTACCCAGTTACAAATTTTAAAAGAGGTTGTTAATAATATAGTAATTATTTTGATGAATTGTTTGTTCATATTTATAACTTGTGTTTAAAATGTTGTTGAAGCATCAATGTCCTTTGAGTTTAGGGAGATATACATACATAAGCATGTCATATTTGTTAGTGTCTTATGGAATTAAATCTTCCTCTTTTGAAGTATGTCTTATTACCAACAAGTTACTCCCTTTGTCCCATGAGTTTATTAGTATTTTTATTTTGATTTATCGCTTTTACATTGCAAGATTTTTTGGGTTAAATTTTATAGATGTATAAATGATGGATGTCATTTTACTTGTTTTGCAATGTAAGGATTGATGCTATTGTACAACAATTCTAAAATATGAATAGTAGGCTAGAACAATAGTAAGTAGTTTGTTATTTTGTTACTTTGTATTTCATTTTGTTAGACTTTGTTTTCATTGTAAATTTGAAGTTCATTATGTGAGGATGACGTTTATTGAACTTCGTTAATCTTTTGGTTTACCACCATTTGAGGTGAGGATTATGTTAATTGATCGCTTTTATATTATTTTGGCTTTAGTTTGGGATTATTGTGCTTCTACATGCTATTTTGTAGAATAAAAAAAATTTAAGTTGTTCATTCTACAAACGAAACTTTCGCAAAATTTTCTTAAAATTTCGTCCATTTGTTGGTGTCCCAAGAGAGTCTGAACCTTGGATCCGCCCCTAATCTAAACCTATGACTAAACGCGTGGTTGATACTTGATACTACTACATATCCAACACAAACTACAGCTGAGGTCAACACGAGTACACCTTATAATTCTTCTACCTTTGCTTCTGCTTCTTCTACTCCTTAGTTTCCTGAAGTTATGGGTCGGGTCATCGAGTGAAACATTTGTAAGTTTTACTTCCTGATTATATTTCCTTGCATCCCTCTTGGAGTCCCTCTCCAGATTCACCCTTCACTTAAGATTCCACAGGTATGTAGCATCCTATACCATATCATATTAATTACATAAATTCACCAACACACATCGTGCTTTTCTGACTAATATGAACCTCGCTTCTTTAAGGAGGCCATGAATGATCCTAGTTGGTTGTAGACAAGCCATGTCTAATGAGATTCAGGCTTTCAAAGATAATAGGACTTGGGAGTTGGGACATGACTACTTTGCCTATTAGGAAGAAAATTATTGGCTACTAATGGGTCTATAAGATAAAATATATGGCTTTGTTGAATGTCTCAAAGCAAGTCAAGTTATTCTTGGGAATCATCATGTCGAAGGGTTGGATTATCATGAAACATTCGCTCTTGTAGCAAATATGACTATTATTTGCATGCTCTTAGTTGTTGCTACTACCGAGATTTATGAATTACATCAAATGGATGTTCGCATGCTTTTCTAAATGGCGATCTTGATAAGGAGGTGTATATGAAAACCCCTTCAGGCTTCTCAATTAGCAAGCCAGGCACGGTGTGTCGCCTACCTCAATGTCGGTTCGCTAAACTTGCATCTTCATCACTAAGTTATGGGTTTGTGCAATTTCACTCTGACTATTCTCTTTTTACTTATAATCACGGAGGTGCTTATCTTTTTGTTTTGGTGTGCGTGGATCATAGTGCAAATATATGGTAACGTCATGGTTGCAGTAATGGACAAGGTATTATGGAAACGGGGTGATGCGATTATTGTATTGCCAAATTTCACATAAACCATGAAATATCGCGCTTGAAACGGCCTAAAATGCGATTTTCACACCTTTACGATACGAGTATTATTGATTCTAAAAATTTGAAAACCTTTACGATATGTCCGATACGATTCGACCTTGTTTTTGCACTATGACGTGGATGATCTCATTATTAGTATTCTCCTTAACTAGTGTTGCATTTAAGACTTACTTGGGCAATTGTGTCCTCAAATATCTCCTCGAAGTAAAAGTTACAAGGAAACCTGATGGTATCTTCTTGTGTCAATGCAAATACACACTAGATACGCTTCATCAGACAGGTCCATTGGGCTTAACAGTTGTGATACTAAATCACAAACTTGGACGTGCTTCCAAGGCTATTCTTTCTGACCTTGAACAATATCATCAGCTTGTCGACCATCTGATCTATTTATCATTTACACAGTGCACACTCCACATATTGAACATTGGAAAGTTGCACTTATGGGGTTCGTTATCTTAAAGGAACATTAGGGCAAGGGATCCTCATTTCCTCTATTCTGATCTCTGCTCTCTGGATGGTGTGATTCTAATTGGGTCAGTGCCCCCTTACTCGACGTTCTCTTACAGAATGGATAGTGTTCCTTGGTTCTTCTCCTATTTCTTGGAAAACAAAAAAAATAACACTCTATGTCTCGAACTTTCGCTAAAGCTGAATATCGGCCTATGATTGTTGTTACTGCTGAGTTAAAATGGCTTTATGTCGCTCTATTTGATCTTGGTCCGGTAGTTTCTCATCCTATGTCCTTCTATTGTGATAATCAATTTGAATTGAAAATTGCATAAAATCCAATTTTCCATGAACGTACTAAACACATTAAAGTTGATAGCTATTATGTGCGAGATGCCATATGTGATGGGCTTATGGCTTTTCCTCATGTCTCTACAACAGAGCAACGTGCTAACATTTCAAACTAAGGCTTTAGGGACTCAACAGTTTTTTTATCTTCTAAGCAAGTTGGGCATTGTGACCTACGCCAACGTGAGGGGGTGTAAGCCCATACATGCTCTTGTATTTATTTCTATTGTTTAGGGCTAAATCCATGTCCATTAACTAACAAGCTTTAAAACTATGTTGTAAAACAGCAATTATGATCGCCCTGCCATCCACTTATGCAAACACAACACATTTGTATCGAAAATAAAAGTCAAACTAAGAAAACAAGGTTATTGGAGTAGAAAACTAAGAGAATATTATTGTCACAGGTAAGAAATAACTATAAAATGATGGAGAAGAAAATATATAAGCATTAGTCCCCTCATTTTGGGTAAATATTTAACCTAGTGGAATGTTGGGAAAATTTCTCTTCTTCTCCCTAAAATAAGGTCAATTATCTTTCTTTTCCTTCATCTTCCTTATACCAAAATATTCATTATTCTTCATCACCTTTCAAATTCATCTCTACGTAGCTATATTTGTATAATTTGACTTTTATTCCCCTTAAATATTTACCCATGTTTTAAGGATGCCCTAAGGGTAAGTTCTGTCTAACTAATTATCAATTCTAATAATTTAATTAGTTTAGTCCAATTCAATTAATTTTTCCCATCACTTTCACTCATATTTCCACCACTTGATAAGTTCGGACAAGTTTAATTTAGTTCAACACAATCATGAACTTCTAATAGTTCAATTATGCTAAAAAAAAATAAAAATAAAAAATTCAAAACATTTAGTCCAATTTAGTTGAATACCAGCTCTATGAGATGAAATCTGAGAATTAAGCTTGTGGGTATTCTCATTAGAATCAAGCACACCTAAAAAAAAAGTTCAAACAACCTTTAAAGAAAGGAATTAGGAAATTGAACATCAAATCAAAAAAATAAAAAAGCAAATCTGTTCACCTTTTCTGCGGAGAGGAAAAGTAGTGTCTATAGTTCTGGGCTTTGAGGAAGAAAAAGACTGATTCTTTTGCAAATGTCCATGGCTGATAATCGGTGGATTTGTCGTAATTGAGCGTTTAATGAAAATGGGTTTCGGGGGAATTGAGGGGTAAGAAGCATAGTTATAGGAGTATGTTTTAAAGGAGGGTGACAGTGGATTGAAACTGGTGATGGTCATGGATGTCTCCATTTTTCAATAAGTCTGTCCAACCTTTTTTTTCTGAAATAATGGATTGAAACAGAGTAATAAATACTCCTGTGCCCTATGGGCATGGCTATGAGCCTATGAGGACTGAGGACGGGGCATTGCTATTTAGACCACTTCCATTAGTGTAAAATTTTATTTTAGTGGAAAGTTTTTCACTTTTTTGACAGGTTTTTACTTTTATTCGTAAAAACTTAAAAAAATTATTATAAATGTTTCTAGAAAAATTTTAAGTGAGAAAAAATTTTAGGATTTCATTATAAAGGGTTTTGCTATTAAAATTAAATTTTAAAATAAAAGCTAAGAGAATAAAAGGAAGGGGTAAAGTAAAAAAGTAAGAGGGAAAAAATAGTAAGGGAATATTTTTGTTTTTTCATAATGGAATAAATTAGATTAGTAGTATTTCCATCCAAAATTTAATGTGGTAGAAAGGAGAAGTGTAGAGAGATTAATGAGAATTTTTTTTTAATCACCATTGAGAATGCTCTAAATAAATGTGTTAAATTATTTGTAGCATAAATTTTTAAAATAATTACAACAATTACAATGTTATTTTTATGGTGTTAAAACTTTAATTATAAAAAAAATTGATTTTCGGTCATCACTTAATAGCATGTATTCAAATGGTAATATATTAGAATAAATATATTTTTATAAAACAAATAAAATGATTAAAGTTTAACAAGTGAATAAGCATAACATCTAAAGTTATCAAGTATTTCCAAAGAAATTGAATTGCAAATTTTCATCACCTAAAAAGTTAAATTAATTCCTTCTATATGCAAAAAATTCTCTAGCGTCACTCCCAATCAAATAGATTTATTTATGTAAAAAAAAATCAAAATTAACCACCACAATTTATTCGGTTAAATTGTAATTTTGTTTAATCGCTTCATAACTAAAGATACTAATTCATGGTATTGTTGAATGTCCCACACTCCCATCTCATAACAAAGAAAATAAGTAAAGCCAAAACAAAGTAATGTTTGAAGACTCAAAAATGTTGTAGCAAAACCAAGCCATTCCACTGATACAACAAACGAAAAGCTTTACAACTCAAAAGCACAAGAAATGGTGAGTACAAAAGAAAAGCTTGTGGGGTTTTTTTTTTTTTTTTTTTTTGGTGTTTTTTGTTTAATAATGATCCACACAATTCAGTAGATATAAATACAATATTAAGCGTCTTCCTTTCATATTTTCCTTCCCACACCAACACAGTAGTCTGATTCTAATAGAACAGAGAAAGAAAAGAAAAAAATGTGATTGGGATGCAGCCTATCACAACTCTTAACATCTTATCTTAGTGGAGAAATCAGAAATGGTGTTGGTGTGGGATCTCAGCCAATCATCATCCCCTTCTTTCATTTCAATTCTCATATCTCATTAAGAGTGCACATCAGGAGCTTGCACACAGCATAACCACTTTTTCTGCAATTTCACAAACAAAACCAAGTTACACAGACATAAACTAAATAATCATTCTAAAGTAATAAAGGACAGTCTATGGTAGATAAGAAAATGCAGTTTCTAGAAAAAGCTCACATACACATAGGCCAGAGAAACAACTTACAGGCTGAGACTTAGTGGACTCTATTCCGGGCTTAGATGTGGGCTGGTTCTTTGCAGGGGACTCAGGTTTTCCACCTGTTTTCTTTTCATCCCTGGCCTTATTAAAGATGACAGTGAATCCCTCTGCTGAAGCTGGGTCATTGACATCCCATTCACCAAACTTGGGCAGTGGCCTTCCCTTGTCCTGTCAAGGCCCAAAAAAGGGGGAAGTCAAGGCCTTGCATAATATGTCCTCCCAATTAGGGATAATGTTTCAAGCAACTATATCTACCAAATATAAATTATCATCACGCCTGTTTTGACAAACCTTCGTCTCCCTCCCCAAGCAAAAGCATTTGCATACATCATTCATTATTTACAAATAAACCCACTTTGCAAAAACACACACCCGCACATCATCTTAACCTACTCAACTTATTAACATGAGAGCCCTTCAACCCTTTAAATGGCGAACGAGAGAAAAAATCAAAGAAACAGCTGAAAATAGATGGTTCAAATGATGTTATGCAAATATAATTTCTTTATAGCCAAAATGGGTGCTATTATATTTAACCAGGGTACGTTTAGCAAGGGGAGTAGAAATGATCAGATGCCCATAATTCTAGCCCAAATGGACACAAAAAACCTATACATGGTCACCAATGGAACAAAAAGATCTCGTTTTCGCACAGTGAAACAATATCAGAACGGAAGGTAGAAAAAAACGAGAACATCTTTTAGCGCAACAAGGGCATGAGTCGTGACACAAATAGGACCCAAAATATTAATTAAGTCTTGAACTGCTGCAATAGGAAAAAGTGAACACTAATAAATTCAACTGGCTGTTTCTCGTGATGATTGTGTCAGCCTACAAGAGAAAATTTGTATATGTCATAGACGTTGAGACTTGAACCTCATACAAAATCAACAAAGCTGTTTAATGAATTACTCCTTTTAAATGTTCAATTCTCAAATCTCATGCCATGAATATTGGAAAAGGTGTTTCCTGATTCATCATACAAATTCAACATATAACAGTCAACAGTCAAATAATCACCATACATCATAAAGGATAATCAGCATCAAGTATGCAAGGGGTAAATTCTTCCGGTAAAATCTTGACCTACTCAACATTTTCAAAGGCATATGGTGCAATGCACTCAGATAAGGTATATTGAACCCCAGACGTTGCTCAACAGTCAAGAGGAGAAGGCAAGCACCTATGTCGAGCAAGCAGGAGCTTCTTTGATTTCAGATACAAACAATTGCCATTTTCTAGATTAAAATTTTTACCCGGACTTCAAGTCAAAAACTAACAAAACCTCTCCCTTGGCACCTGAGCTCACTCTTTCATGCACAATGCAAAGGTGCTGAACTAAATTATAATTAGTCTTCAACACACAAATCCTTAATGCTAAGCCTGAGAGCATTTTCAGATATTTCCCATTAATTTTAGGGTAAATTTAGTCTGAACTTTGCATAGAAAAAACAAGCAACAGAAATAACAAGCAACTCGACAACTGCCGTATAGAAAGACAACATCATCGAAAACCTATTTAGACATCCTCAACTTCAAAATCTGGAGAGTGAATTCCACACCTCTGTTTTTGAATCCAAAAACCATAAGGTACCAAAAATAGCACAAGGTCAACCACATTTTATGGGCTATAAACCTTCCCAAAAAAGTTCAGGTTTACTGAGAACCATTCTTAAATGAGAATCATGAAAACCAACCCGCTTGACAATAAAGTATGGAGTACTTTTAACCAAAAGGGTGTTATTTTAGGCAAAAAAAAGTGTTACTTTCTTTTAAAAAAAAAAGGTACTTTTCGGCAAAAAATTATTACTTTCAGTAGATAGATCAAAAAATCTGAACAAAACTAACAAAAAATTGTTACGTTACATAAAAAGGAGTTATTTTTCAGAAATAAAATGTTACTTTCTAGAGATTAAAAAACAAAAAATTGACAAAGTGACAAAAAATGTTACTTTTACTTAAAAATGTTATTTTTAGGCAAAAGAGTATTACTTTTCAAACAAAAAAAGTTTTACCCAAAACAAATTGGTTGAATTGTTAATAGTAAACCATTCTTTGAATGATCCGCTGAAAATAAATTCAACAATATTTTTTTAGTAAACCCACCTACTAGGTATATTTGTTAATAATAAACTGACATATTATTTATTATCATCTTCAAAGCCTCTTTATAAGTCAAGAATTAGGAATAAACAATAGTTGAGTTTATTTTCAGCAAACATACCAAATAAGTAAGTTTATTTAAAAATAAACAATAATTTGGTTTATTTTCAGCATATTGAGCAGAAATTAGTTTATTTTTTACAATTTTCCAAAAAAAAATTAGAAAAAAATCACAAAAATGTCACTACGCGGCACGAATCCTAGCCTTTCACTTTTTATCTAACGGTTGAGATTATGGTTCTCACGGTTCTGGTTTGGTTGAAACTTGACTATATATATATTGAAAAAAATAAAGCTTGGAGCCTACTGCCCTAATTATGTTTCTCTCTGTGCTAGAGAAAAAGACCATAGAAGCTGAAAAGAAATCACAATCTGATTCTCTAAGCTATTCCACACTAAAAAGATACAGTACAACATATAAAATGACAATGAACTGTAACACGAAGGGGCCGAAAAAAACATCAATACTTACCCATAGGTCATGGCTATGCTTTCAAACCACAATTTCAGACAATGCCAATGTTGTCTGAAACTCATCACTGGCAAAATACTCTCACAAATGGTTCAAGTCAACATCTTTCAAATCACTTCAAAAAAATGATATTTCCCAGCAAAATCAAAACTAAAGGGAGCCATAAATCAGAAATATTAAAGAGTCCATTTGTTTGTATATTTCAAGAATACATGTTGACAACTAATTGAGTAGTCCAATTATGAAACTTTCAGCAAACTCATTGAATTTCCATAACATGACAATACCAAACTCCACAAAACCACCCCCAAATTGCATCAAGACAACCTAATCTTAAAAGGGTCGTTCTGATTCTCATAGAATTCAATTACTTGTAAGCTCGCAAATCCACAATATTTTTTCAAAGTCCAACTAAAATCGAAAATCACAATCACCCAAATGAATCACAAAGCTCAAAACGGTAAATTTCACATTAAAATCACAACAACACACAAAAAAGAGTTCTGTCAATCAATCGGAGCCCGGGGGTAAATAAAAAAAACCCGATATTTCAATCAAATCAAGCCAAAAACAAGCCACATAGGAAAGAAAAAGAAAGCCAGAAAATAAATAAACACCCAGATCAAGTCAAAGCAAAAAGAAATCAAACACCCTAAAAAACAAAGACAATTGAGATAGATCTAGGGTTAAATACAACAAAAAAAGGAAATAATACTAAAAACAATAGTAAAAACAAAATTGAAGGTGCTTAATTAAAACTTACCGTCATGAATACAGAGAGGGGAGGAAGAAAAAAGGTTGAGAAAAACAAAAAGAAGCGGATGAAGAAAAAAAGAGAAAATGAAAAGAAACAAGAAATAAAAAAGGGGGAAGAACAAAGGAAAAAGAGAGAAATGAGAGAGAGGTAACAGGAGATGGAAGAGAGAGAAAGAGGGAAAATGAAGATGAGTTGATGACCAACTTTGTCTTTGTGAGTTGGGAATTTAGATGAGAGAGAATACGGGGGGCCAGAAATAGGCATGTGAACGTGCTTACTTTTTACAGGTTTGTAATTTTAACGCCGTTTTGTATTCCCTCCGTTACATTTTTATTTTCGCACTATAATTTTTCTTTTGAAATTTCACTTTTTTACAAATATTTTTTGATTTTGCGTGCTAAATTTTCTCACCTGATTGATAAAATGTTAGGTTTTTTTTGTTAAATTAAGTATTTATTTTGACTAATTTTCAAAATATGTGGTCAAATTTAATGATCACAATGTTCGTTTTTTAAAATAATATCTTAACGTTGGTTAAAAATAACGTAAAGTTAGCAAATAAACTTTGCTTTTGTCTACCACGTAAAAAAGTCGAAAGGTCAAGGTCATCTATGGGGATTAAAAAAAATTGTCTACCACGTGAAAAAGCCGAAAAATTTAAAATTACCATATAAAATTTTCTTTTTTATTACAAGTTTAAGTGATCAAAGGAAGAAGACCGATGAAGAAGTGAGACAATTTTATATAATGAGATTATGAGATCAAAGAAAAATAAAATATTCAAAAAAAAAATAAATAAATAATTAGTTTTAAATTTAAATATTTGAATTTCCATGTGATATTGTTTTTATTATTTAACCTAATTCAAAATTAGTTTATTATACCACTACTTTATTATAAAATTTTCTTAAATGAGATTTTATAATTAGAAAAACGTGTAAGAACCATTAAGAATAACTCAACCTATTTGATTAAATGATTATTTATATTGATCCACTAAACTAAACTCAACTAAATTTAAAATATCTTAAAATCATGTCCACTGAATAATTTGAATATATATTTCTAATTCTAAGTGTTACAATTTTAAACACTAATATCACTCCTATATAATATCTACATTTTTCATTAAATGTTTGCATTTTTTTTAACGTTTTTTAAAATATGTGTTTAAGACTCAAAATATATAAATATATTTGATAAATAATTATAAAATGTATATAATAAAATAATATACATCGAAATAAATCTATTAAAATCTCATATAAATATAAGAGGTATCATTGATGAAAAAGTTATTGCATGTACGACCAAGTTTAAGTATTTGGGATCTATTTTTTAGAGTAATTGGGGAGATTGATTGATTGATACATTACTCATTAAATATAAGCGGGTTGTCTTAAGTGGCAAGCAACCACTGATGTATTATGTGATAGGAAGTTTCCAAGTAGGTTCAAAAGTAAATTTTATCGAGTGTAATCATGCTTGCTTTGTTGTATGGGACATAATATTGGCTTGTAGTAAATAAGACATTTGAACATAAGATAAATGTTACAAAAATGCATATGTTGAGGTAGATGTATGGTTACACAATGATGGATAGAATCAGGAACCATGAGTTTTAGAGAGAAACTAGGGGTTGCCCATATCTCTTCAAAGATGCATGAAAAATAGATTGAAATGGTTTAGCATGTACAGAGAAATTTTGACGCTCCCATAAGGAGGGTCAAAAGCATCATAATAAAGTTAACAAAAGTTGAGGATGACCTAGGAGAAGGGGGAGGAACAAAAGAAAAACGATTTGCTTGAGTTAAGTCTTTCTAAGGACCTGGCCAGAGATTGGAGTAATTAAAGGCGCCTTATTTATGTCTTAGACTATTGACACTCTCTCGCTTACCTGTTGGTATTCTTGTTCGTTATCTTTTACATATAATTCTTTTACTCGTTTTTCACTTAGTTATTATATTTTTGTATATGTATCTCATTTATTTTAAATTTTATGATTTGAGAGCCAAGTTTGTATGGCAAGATGTATGCTTGCGGATTCAACTTCACTTAGTCCTATTCTTTGTAGGAACCACTTATGAGGATCTTTCTCAAGTCGAGGGATTCTTTGACCGCGTCTTTCTTTATAGGTATGACTTACTGAATTACTTATTTTCTCAGACGATTCCTATAAGCATAATATACTAGATATGATGACAATGACGATAAATATTTCTTTAACTTTTAAATATCCAGAAAAAAAACATATGAAATACAAGTTTCACCTCCCGTAAATATAATAACATTTTCGTAGAAACACAATTAAGAAATGGTAAGAGTATTAAATAGTCAAATTCATATTGATCAATTTAATTTAATTTAATTTAATTTAATGAACCCAATTTATGTTAGTGGCTTTAAAAATGATATACTTACGTTAATCTCTCGTTGTCGATTGGCATCATAAATCTCACAAGCATGAACAAATAAAATTTCAACAATTACAGAAAGATCATTTAGTATGTAATATTTGAAAACTGCACCTAATTTTAAATTACATAAATTTTTTAACATAAAAAAAAAAAAAAAAGAGTAGTAAACTTTCACATGAACTATAATTCTCTTAACTATTCTTTCTTTGAAATTAGCCTTAATATTATTTTTGTGGCTCCATATTAATTACAATAAATATTAATTTATTTCGTTGGTAAAAAATTGTCAGCAGATTTTCAATCTTTTTAATTTGTCTAGAAAAAATGGATGAATGAATGAGTTGCTCCTTTTCCTGAAAAAGAAAGAGATAATTTAATCTGTGTATTTATGAAAAAAAAATATACTCATAAGAAGTGGAAATATACTTATAGTAATGAGAATAAAAATGTAAAAATAGTATGTAAATCATTAATTTCCATTTATTACATATAACCACAAAATGCTTAGCTGTTTGTTAACATATACAGTACAATTAAACCTGATTTTAATTAATTAAACCTGATTTGACATTCACAAGAATTGATTAAGAGAAAGAGAAGTGGGGAGGAAACCCCATTTCTGTCTCTGTTTTATTCCAACATCACATCATCATCATCATCATCATCTGTGATATTCCATTATAAAAATTCCAAATTTTTTTAATTCATAGATTTTTGTTTTGATTTATGTGATAAAATTCTTAATTAATTATTACAAATACAAGTACAAGTACAATGTACAATTACAATGTTAGCGTTGAGTCTTTTCATCTTCTCTACCATTCTCACGTATAATCTCAGTTGTAAGTGCATCAACAAACTCTGTTCATGTAATTTGATTGATTTTAATTTTTATTAATCTAATGCAATACATACAGATGGTTATGACCCGCTTGATGCTAAGGGAAACATAACAATTCAATGGGATATCACAGAAATGAATAGTGCGGCATACAACGTCAGTTAATAATGATTATATAATTATTATGGCCGGAGACTTAGTTTAATGTTTGTTTATAAGACCCTTTGTCCACCAAAGTCAAATAGACAGATGTATATAGTTTAGCTTTTAAGTTTAATTTAATTTAGTGCTATTATATATATATATATATATATATATATATATATATATATATATATATATATAATAAAATATTATATACTTGAATATTATTTCAGATGTGAATATACAAGTGTCTGCTGAATTGTTGCTATTTTTAGTCATTTGCAAATATAGTCCGATCCTCTGTTTCAAGAAGTAATTGAGTGTATATGCTAGGATGGGAGTACGGAGTATTTATTTAATTTGTCGTTCTTCCTTATTAAATTAAAATAAAATAAAAATCCCATTTCCTTCATATTCATCAAGTAGATGAAAGGCCAAGTATTCATTCATGTCAACTGATTGATTAGTGATTCTTGGGGTCCACTTCAATGGTTGTTGATGTATCAAAATCCCATTTCCTTCATCATCATTCATCAGACATCAGTATTCAGTAGAGTAATTCAATGTGTTAAGTGACATTATTATTATTATTATTGTTATTATTGTTATTATTATTATTATTATTGTCAAATGCGCTAGGCTTTAAATTTGAATGCTTGATGAGTTTCCCATAAGAGGCAAAATGCTGTTTTGTGTTGCTTTCAAAGTTTCATGCATGGATATTGGATATTGGATTTGGATATAATAAAGCTTCAGCTTAGAACACTCACAAATCCAGAAAAGAATCATATAATAACCTTCATTAAGATAGAAATATGTCACACATAAAGTTTGAGTGTTAATTTTAAGAATGATAACAAAAGCCTTCATTGAGATAGAAATATGTCGCACATTAAGTTTGAGTGTTAATTTTAGGAATAATAAAACAAAAATTTCTGAATGCAGGCAGAAATAACGATATACAATTTTCAAGAATATAGACACATCGAATCGCCTCCTGGTTGGAGGTTAAGCTGGGAATGGGATGGAGATGAAGTGATATGGAATATGCAAGGAGTTTGTAACAAATCACTGGGTACACCACCTCCTCATTGTTGCTGAAGCGTCCTCTTATCATTGACCTTCAACCAGGAACCGCGTTCAATAAACAAACATCTAACTGTTGCAGAGCTGGTGTTTTAACTTCTATGGCTCAAGACTCAACAAAGTATGCTTCACATTTTCAGATGAGTGTTGGTTTCGCCGCCTCTTCTTCAAAATTAAATTTCACAATGCCCAAGAATTTCACATTTAGTACTCCTGGTTATACTTGTGGTGATCTTGAAGCCGTTGCTCCTACCCAGTTCTCTGAGGATGGTGGTCGACGATGGAGGCAAGCTCTTAGTAAGTGTTTCCACTCTTCTCCTTACAATTACTATTGTCTTTCCATTCTATCTCTAACTTCATATTGCTTTTTTCATTTGTTTACAGGTACATACAAAGTGATTTGTACTTATTCACAATTTATAGCAGCACCTGCCCCAACTTGTTGTGTTTCCTTGTCTGCATTTTATAGCACCACAATAACATTTTGTCCCAACTGTAGCTGTGGCTGTCAAAACCAACCTGGTTCATCATGCATCAAGTATTTCCTATATGTTGTTTCCATCAGTTGCTCATCAAACATAGAGCTACCAGCCAATGTCTTCCCTTCAAACGAATTAAGTCCTAATTATACTTGTGTGCCTTGCAGAAAAGGAGAAATACCCCAAACGTTGCCAAAATCAAAAGATCCAGATTATGTACCACCTCCTCTGGTAATTTGCACTACTCATATGTGTCCAATACATGTGCATTGGCACATCAAGCACAGCTATAGAGCGTATTGGAGGGTTAAGATCACGATCATGAATCTTAATATACGTAAGAATTACACCACTTGGAACTTGGCTGTTGAGCATCCAAACCTTAATGATTTGGTGCAGGTTTTTAGCTTCAATTACATGCCCCTTACTCAAGATCGCCCCACCAGTAATTTCAACTCAACTAGCCTTCTCTTAATCTTTACAAGTTACTGCAAACTTACAACAGTTATGCTTTTGCTATTATTCTAACTTTTTCAATTTTCAGATGACACTGGTTTATTTTGGGGAATACAGTACTACAATGATGTGCTGCTAAAATCAGGAGAAAGTGGAAATGTACAGACTGAGATGCTCCTAAGAAAAGTACGTGGTACCTTCACCTTTGATGCAGGTTGGGCTTTCCCAAAAAGAATCTATTTCAACGGAGAAAATTGTGTCATGCCTCTCCCCCATGATTTCCCTGAATTGCCCAACGAGAGTCGGCATGTCAGACAGTAGGCTGGTTTAACTAATGTATATGTTAAATCTGTTGTGCCATTCTGAGTTTTACTTCTCTTATGAACGGTATTAGTCGTTCTTGGCAAAGCAGCTTCTCTGAGCAAATGGGTGTCCAAAAAAATATTTTTTTTTCCTTTTGAGTCATAGCAATTTCAGGTTCTTAGTAGTTAAGTGTATGCACTCGAAAGTAGCATTATGAAAGAATTCCAAACTTCCGGAGACCTAACTTCTAACTTTGCAACCTCATTTTAATGTGAAGTGTGAACAACATTGAAGGGCACAATTTGTTACTGTAAAACAACCTCATGTAAGGGAACATAATTTTAGCTAATACAGAAGAAACAAGCAAATGCAAAGAAAATCTTAGGATTTGAGACTTTGAGTCAAAGGGCTCAAAAACAAGCTCTCCCAAGTCTCAGTTACCATGTTAAACTCCAACTCTTGTTTCACTCTTTCCAGGCAACTGATGTTGAACTTCTTAAATGCCCTCAAGTCATTCTTTGACAAGGTATCACAAAACAACAAAGACAAGCACATTTTTTGCTTGGATTGGTACAATTAACTATAAGTTATACTAGTTCTCTACAGATTGGTGCATACCCACGGGTGTCTGAAAACGCAAACTGGTTCTCTAAATAATTGCTTTACCTTTAAGCAAATATCTTTAGGCTATTGCGAGTATAGATCACAAAATTGCAATAGCTAGTCCAGCAGCTGATGCCTTTAGGCTATCAGTCATTGTCGTCGATTTCAAAAACCAAAGGCCTTATAGTTGTTCCAGCATCTCGATCCCACAACTGTTTACCTTTGGAAAAAGCCGACCTTTTTGAAGCTGCAAGATTACTTGAAGCCATAACAAGACGTTTACCAACCCCATATGCTTCATACTCCTTCATTGTTAAAGCAACAGAATTCAAGTCTTTAGGCAGAAGAGAGGGCAATAATCTGTGGTGCCTTTTTTCAGAATTTTGGTTCTTCCTAGTTTTTTTACCAGTAGAAAATTTCTCCACTTCACATTGTCCATTTGTTGGGGTAAATTCAGAGTTGAAAGTGCTTCTAATGTGATGAACATCGTCGATTGAATATGTGAAGTATTTGTTAATGATCCCTGATACTGATACTGCTCCAGATAAGCTTTCAAGAGAAGTCTCAATTGAAGTGCTGGAATCTGATATTTTACTGAGAGATAGCACGTTTTCCTGAGCACTACCTTCTCTCTGAATCACATTGGAAATGTTGAGAATGTTTCCTTCTGTCTTAAGAGAATCCGGATGAAGTTTCTTCACTATTGGTCTTTTTTTTCTTTTGTGTTTCTTCCTTAATAGGTAGGCTGTTGCTACTTGCACTGGTCCCAGCACAGCAGCTTTCGAGCTTTGGCTTTCCTCACTAAGACTTTGTCTCTTCCTCTTCCTTTTCCTCTTGTTTGGTTTAGAGGATGTCGCTGCCAATGCTGGCTTTAATGCAACACTTTTTGAGCAAAGCTTCTTCTGTCTGTTGCTCTTGCTGTCAGTGATATTCTGAGAAACTCTAGTACAATTATTAAAATCAGATAGACTGGCATTAACATAGATAAACCATGTATCTTGAAAACCCTGGAAAACGTGCTTCAAAGACAGCGAATCAGGCAAGTGGTAAAAACAGGAATCCCGCTTCACCTGAGGGAGGAGGAACTTGTGTCAATCTAGAGAGCAACACATGAAAAATTTACAGATTAAGATAAGATACATGAATATTATGGGCCTGGGAGATACCAATTACCATCACTGCATTTACAGAGAGAAATCCTAGCTGTGGGAAACAACCAATGTGGGCTCTTTCAAATTCCCCTACAAAACAAATTCTCACCCCCATTAAAGCCAAACAATCAAATATCATTTATCAATGACAATAATCATTCTCCATTGCTTTTTCTAGGCAAACATTTTGCAGACACTATGCTATATTGCTATGCCCATGAACATGTTCACTTCTTCATCAATATACAACATACATAACCTTCATTCCTGATTCCTATAGCTTACATACAACAATAGTGATACAAACACAATTTTTTGCTGTAAGTTTTTAATCATACAAGGCAAATTTTATTCTTCAACTAAAAGTAAAACTTTAATCTTTCCGGCAAATGAAAAAATACACAATTTAAAAATGAAAATAAAAGCAATTTGAAAAGCAAAACCCTATATTTGACTATTTGAGCAGGGATAAAGATTCCTTTCAAATCATCTAAAAATCGCAGTACCCAGAAAAAAAAAAAATAGAAGAAGAAATGAGAAATTGAAATTTGACCTTTAAATTTGGCGGCTGTGATATCAGGTGAGATAGCAAGTGCAATGCGAGTACCCAAATTAGTTTCGGTGAAGACTGGTAATTCTTCGTTTAAACCCATTTTTTTTTTCTTACATCCCACCGTTTTGCAAACAACACTAAGAACTTGAATAAAGACGTTGGAGAAAGGTCATCAATGAAACAAAGTTTCGGGCTTTCGGCTGTAACTGATGTGTTTGGTGAAAGTTTTCCCATAATATTGCCCCAAAAAAAAATAATTCTCACTTTGCATTATGTGGGAAATACTTTCCCATAATACCGTCCACGTGAAAATTTATTTTTTAAAAAAAATTTTCAGACAAAACCACCACTTGAGATGGCGGTTTGCCTTAAATAATAAACCGCCATATGAAGTAGCGGTTTGGTCAAGGCAAACCGCCATCTCATGTGGCGGTTTGGTCCACGGTAAACCGCCACTTCATGTGGCGGTTTGCTTGTGGCCTGCAACTTTTTTTTCTTTCATTTCCCCTAAATAGTTAGCGCAACCTGCATTAAACTAGTTTAATACCATTTATTCCATAATAATCAATTACGAACCAGCTTGATTTGAAAAAATTAATTATGAAAATAATGCAAAGATATATTACAATCATGGAAAGTCGTACACGAAATTCAAATCAAATAAGAATATACAAAGTTTGTTAAACTACAATCCCCAACCGCTTTTGTTTTGCGCACCGGTGGATGATGATGGTGTGAACTCGTCAACCTCCGCAATGACATTAAGAGCAGGAGCTCGTCGTTGACTAGCACGCTGATATATGATGATCCTTTGTGGAGGCGATGGATGTGGAGGAGGAGTGGTGATGGAAGTTGGAGGAACGAATGACGACATAATACCGGAGGTCGATGGCGATCTGGAAGACCGACCTTGAGTAGATGAACGCTGGCGACCTCTTGTGGACCGAGAACTGGATCCTCCGGAAGAGCTACCTCGGTGGGCTGAACTCCGTGGAGAAGGAGTGTGGAATGTGTCATCTACCTCGCCAATGATGGGTGGATTCGGTATGAGGTACTCATAACCCGCCTGACACAATGCATCGGTCAATGACGCGTTAATGGAGCCTAGGATCTGAGAACATAGCCGATACGGCGATACCCCACATCAACTGGCGATGTAGCGGCCCCTTGAATCGTGTCATTGCATTGTATAAGCACCGATCGGATGCGCTCAGCCTATATGTTATCATTATATTGTTAAAAGAGTCACATAAAAGTATTACTATATGTTATGAGTGTTGAAAGAAGACGTACCAGTAACGTAGATGTCGGATGGTAATGTGATCCTGGCTGCGCAAATGTGGTGTTCGTTAGGCGTAATATGGAGATACGCCTGTACCAACTCATGTACATACCAGAGCTATGACCCGTGAAGTTATCTCCTCGAATCAATCAAGATGCTCAGTCATTCCACGCATCTACATGCGATCTATGTCATACGACGTAGTTCTTGTCCCCAGTCCTCCGATCGATCGCATGTAGTTGAGGTTGGGTGTCACAAGCATGCGAAATAACTTGCTCCAAACCGAATTGACGCATGACACGATCCGGGAGATGTAGCTCGACGATGTCAAAGCAAATAAGTGGACAACGCGATCTCCAAATCTCGTGGCCCGATGTACATATGTGTGGCAGAGCGTCCATCCTAGCCGCTGTGTAAGGCTGTCATATCATCTGTAATAGAAATCAATATGCTAAGTAATATATACAATTTATTCATAACTGATACAAATAGTAAATGTTAATAACCTGCTCGTCCCGTTGTCGATCAAGTGCGTCTCTGTAGTAGACGAGAGTATGTGGGGAGTGGGACCTCGAAAGATATACGCGAAGCTAGCTGCAAACAAATGAACATTGTTTAACATTTTGATGTATCATAAAATAGTGAAATTATGAATTTAAATAGTGAATTGAGTGTTGCTATCTTACTGCTAAAGGATCCATCCCACGACGATGCTGTGAACCTAACACCGGTTCAAAATCCTCCGCGTCATCTTCCTGATCATGTTGCCCATCGGGTCGAATCGTCCGAATTATGGGCCTCCCTATATGAATATGCTCCCATGACCATATCTGTAACAACATCAAGCAGCCATCAATGTCCTTGGCACCCTTACGAGATGCTCGACATAAGTTACGATACAGATACGCTAGGGTAGCACTTCCCCAACTGTACTCATCTACCCACTCCAAGTCTCCTAGTAGAGGGAGATAGATCAACTGCACCGAGTCACCACTCTTGTCTGGAAACAAGATGCATCCAAACAGGTACAAGATGTACGCTCGCGCATGTCTATCAACCGTAACATCATCGGCGTCATCCTCTAGCGCGCTAAAATGCTCTCGCAGCCAAGTCAGCTTCAATGACGATCCAATGATGATCTTCGGCTGTGTGGGCTCTTGAGGGTTTTCAGGCCAAACCCCTAGTAGCTCATGAACTAATGTTGGCCAATTTCCCTCTCCATGACCTATCACTGCTTGTCCTTCAATGGGCAGTCCCATTATAACTGTCACATCTTGCAACGTGATCGTTGCCTCGCCGATTGTGAGGTGGAAGGTATGAGTCTCCGGCTCCACCTCTCCACCAATGCAGTGATAAGAGCTCGATCGAGCTCTAAGCCCCCGCCCAACAACCTGTGAATGTATCTGAAACCAGCTAATTCGACTATCTCTAATACCCTGTCATCCACCTCCCAATGTAACATACTCGCCTTGTAGTGCTGACGAGTAACCAACTGGGCAGTGGAGCCCTCCCACGCAGCTAAGCTCCTGTGTGTCGCCTGAAGCATAAGCACTGATGGATCAACTGGGCCCGACATCGCCATTATCGCTGTTACATACATAAGTGTTATAAAAATGACATAAATATTATCAGACTCAACATGATATTAAAAATATTAAAAAAAACGTCATGTTTTCTTATTATGACCACTAAATCTACAAAAAGCTACACGTGTTAGGAGGACGCGTCAACGGTGCATCCATTTCGTTTCTTTTACGAGTTGATCGCGGACGACCCTTTCCACACTTCGTTGAGGGATCTGGAACAACTGTAGGACCATTCGAAGGATCGCAGGTGAACATGTCTGGAACAGGCATGAAAGTCTTCTTATATATCGATACATATTTTGTAGTGCGAAACGAAGGGTCCACAAAAGCATCATACGAAATGTTGCGAGCTCGACATAATGCAAGAACATGTGAGCACGGTAACTTGAAGATGGTTGGTTTCTGACAAGAGCATGATGTTGCTGTGAGGTCAACCATGTAGTATTTTCCACCTTTTCTTGCTATCCTGTTGCCACAGCCAGTAGTCTGGTAGGATCCATTGTCGGTTGGACTTCCCATTGCACCACTGTTCAAGGATTAGATTGCATTAATGCCTGCGGGTACCTTGGAAGCTCCTCAAAGGACTTATCCCAATCCCCAAATACTTTTGTTATAGCCTTATTTTTTGCCAACCAAGCTCTTTTATATGTTATAACAAATCCGTATTTATTTTTTACAAAATTAACGACTTCACCTTAAACGCTGGATCAACTCTGATCATATCCACGATAAGATCAGCAACAAATTCAGAAGTAAGGAATTGCGAATATGATATAAATGAGGACTGAAGAATTTTTTTTTAAAGTAGAACCGGTAGCAGCAAGGAGGAAAAATGAGATGAAGTGAACAACATACGAAGGGCCTGCTGTTTTGTACTGCTACAAAACCGCCACTTGAAGTGGCGGTTTGCTTGATGTAATTTTTTTAAAAAAAATTAAAATTCATAAAACCGTCATTTCATCTAGCGGTTTACTTCAAATTCCTAAACAAAACCGCCATTTCATGTAGCGGTTATATTAAAAATAAAAATAAAAAATTCTCACACCTATCCTACGTGGACGGTAATGTGGAAAATAATTTCCCATTTCAAGCAAAGTGGGAATTAATTTTTTTATTTGCAATATTATGGGAAAAGGCTCGTGTTTGGTAGGAGGGAATTGAAGATACCAATAAAAAATCTCAAAATGTGAATATCTAATGTTTGTATATGGGAATGAGATTTAAAATAAATGTGAGAATTAGATTAACATTTAGTCAATTTCCATTAAATTAATACCAAGGCAATACTTGAAAAGAGCGATTTTTCGAAAATATGGTCGAAAAGAGTACTTAATTTAACAAAGAACTTAAAAAAATTTCATTTATCGTATGAAGAAGTTGAAAATTCAGGCCATCATGTGGATTTGAAAAAAGTTTGTCTATCATATAAAAAAGTCAAAAACTTAAAATTACCACGTGAACTTTACCAAATTTTTTACACCCCAAGTAATGCTTAATGCTTATGTAATTTTCCCTAAAAATAAACTTCCTCCTTTCTAAAAATACTCGGTATATAACGATTTTTGACGCTAATTATCGTTCAAGCTTACTTTATATATTGCGATTAATATGTAAGAAAAAATATAGTCAAGTGGGATCTTGTTTAAGTCGTCTAATCGCATACTTTCATAACATTAATGTTATCATTGGTACCCCTGTATTATAGCAAAATATCAATGGTACCCCAGTTAATTACAATGGTACCCCCAAAGTATATGCTAATTACAATCGTGACACTATTAATGATTTTTCCGTTAAATGTCCGTTAAATTTTGAATTTAACCTAACCATGGTTAGTTTCTTCTTCTTCCCTTTTCCCTTTCCTCTTCCTGCTCTCCTTCCATGGCTGCTTCTAGGGATGGCAATGGGTATTGGACCCGACCCGGATCCGTGGATCCGTATCCGTTTTCACGGATCTGGGTCCTAAAAAATTAGACCCGTCGGATCCGGATCCGTTTAAATTTTACGGGTCCGGATCCGGATCTGAGAAAAATACCCGGACCCGCGGATCTAGAGGACCCTTTTTTTTTTCTTTTTTCTTTTACTTTATATATATTATATATCTGCCTCAAACCCTCAGTTTCCCTCACTACTCACTGAGTCACTGCCTCCTTCTCCCTCACGAGTCAAGCAGCCGTCATCACGAGTTCACGACTCACTCACCCCTTCTCCCTCACGAATCAAGCAACCGTCATCACGAGTTCACGACTGACTCACTCCTTCTCCCTCATGAGTCAAGCAGCCGTCATCACGAGTTCACGACTCACTCACTTCTTCTCCCTCACGCAGCAGTAGCCCGGTAGCCCCTGCCCCCTGCAGTCATTACTCATCAGTCATCAGCATCACCCATTACTCGAATTTTGACAGTGACACTCGACAGCAACACCACTGGCCACCGCGTACTCCTCCCCTCTCCTCACAGGCTGATTTGAGGGTAATAAACCCTAATTTTGAATTTTTTTTCTACAATACTTTTGATTTGTGTTGAATTGTTGAGTAGCTAATAGCTATACAGAGATGATCTGATCAGATCTTGTATGTAAGATGATTGAATCTTTGAATATTAATTAATATGATAATGAAATGAAATAAATGACAAGAAAAAAGATCAGTTTAGTGGTGGAGTTACTGTTTCTATTCTGCTTCATTACCTGTTTTGAATCTTTGAAATATGCTGCGTACGTGCCATTATATTTTTACAACAAAAAAAAAAAACTGGACCCGTTTTGGACTCGGATCCGGTACTGGATCCGCAGTATCCACGGATCCAAATATGGGTCTTGCAAAACTGGACCCGCGGATCCGGGTCCGGATCTGGATCCTGTTCTTGAAAACGGATCTGGATCCGGGTCCACCTGGACCCGGTCCAGATCCGACCCGTTGCCATCCCTAGCCTGCTTCATCTCAAGTCCGACAATGATCAACCCAAATATGCAGAAAAGAGCGAATTGATAAACATATTGATGGCATGAATTGAATTTAGACAGAAATAAAAGCTTAAAAAAGGCTGAACCAGGAGTAGAGAAACACAATGATGTTCCAAAGGTAGGACCCACAAAAACCATTGACCTACTCACGATATAACCGAAGATCTTGTGCAGAAATCGACTCGATGATGGCTTATTTAGATTGTAAATTGTGTTAGGAACTTGTATAATATACATTCTTGTGTAATGGCTTTGGGTTTTTCTAATTTGAAGAAATTCTTCTATCAAGTTTGACTAATTTTATTACCTTTTGTTGTTGTTTAATTTTGAAGAAATGTGATGCATTTCGTTTGTCAGGTTTGAAGAATTTGTTCTTCAATTTATTTGGGTTTTTTTAATTTGAAGAATTTCTTGTTCAATTTTATTTTGGTTTTTTTAATTTGAAGAATTTCTTCTATCACGTTTGACTAATTTTATTACCTTTTGTTGTTGTTTAATTTTGAAGAACCGTGATGCATTTCGTTTGTCAGGTTTGAAGAATTTGTTCTTCAATTTATTTGGGTTTTTTTAATTTGAAGAATTTCTTGTTCAATTTATTTTGTTTTTTTAATTTGAAGAATTTCTTCTATCACGTTTGACTAATTTTATTTCCTTCTGTTGATCATTGTCGGACTTGAGATGAAGTAGCCATGAAAGGAGAGCAGGAAGAGGAAAGGGAAAAGGGAAGAAGAAGAAACTAACCATGGTTAGGTTAAATTCAAAATTTAACGGACATTTAACGAAAAAATCATTAATAGTGTCACGGTTGTAATTAGCATATACTTAGGGGTACCATTGAAATTAACTGGGGTACCATTGATATTTTGCTATAGTACAGGGGTACAATGATAATATCCCTTAATTTTTTTTATAATTTTTAAATGTCTATAGTTCAACATATAAATAATAAAAATAACGCACTGTATTGCGTGAAAAGTCAAATGTAGCAAGAATATTGAAAAGGAGTAAGTACCCATTCAACTCAATTCTTAACAGGGCATTATTAAACTTTATCACCCTTTTTATTTTATCACTACCCCTTATATATCGAACTTCCAAGATTGCCCTTGGTTACCTTTCAAACCTTCAATCTCTAACATCTCTCTAAAAACTCTCTCTGAACACTCATTGAACTAAAACAAGTTAAAACTAAAAATTGAATTACAATGGCCAACGAAAATGAGCATCAATATGATTGCGGAATCAATATGATTGCGGAATCAATATGATTGTGTAAAATTTGATACATGTTCACTCTTTTGGCTATAACTTTAAATAAAAAACATATAATTGCAATGTTTGCGGCATTAGAACCTAGACTTCAAGATCTTTCCGATGATATATTATATGCCCAATTCCGATAACCGAGTGAGAAATGACGAGCGTTTAAAGTTTGTTTGTACTGAAATTTGATACATGTTCAATCTTTTAAGCATAAATTTTTATAGAAAAATTGTATTAATGCAAGGTTTGCGGCATTTGAATCTAGACTTCAACAGCTTTCCAACGACGTATTATATGCCCAATTCTGACAATTGAGTGAGAAATGACGATCATTTAAAGTTTGCAGTGATTTCTAACATTCAGTCGCGTGCGACCAGACCACGGTATGGTCGCATAAAACGTGCGACCGGACCGCGGTATGGTCGAGCGCGACTGAATGTTAGAAATCACTGCAAACTTTAAACGGTCGTTATTTCTCACTCTATTGTCAGAATTGGGCATATAATACATCGTTGGAAAGCTCTTGAAGTCTAGTTTCAAATACCGCAAACCTTGCATTAATACAACTTTTCTATAAAAAATTATGCCAAAAGATTGAACATGTATCAAATTTCAGTACAAACAAACTTTAAACGATCGTCATTTCTTGCTCGGTTATCAGAATTGAGCATATAATATATCATTGGAAAGATTTTGAAGTTTAGGTTCTAATATATTGCAGTAATGTGATTATCCTATCAAAAGTTTCGCCCAAAAGAGTAATTATGTATCAAATTTCAACACAAAACGTGTTTATTTTCTGATTTCAAAAAATTATTCTCTTTTAAAATTAATATTTTTATTTTAATTTAATTATTATTAATAAATTAATATGGCTGATTTTATAATTAAAAATAAATTTAAACATATTTTAATAATTTTATTAAAAAAAAGTGACCTTATAAAAAGGTGGCGAAGTTTAAGAATCGGGTTCTTTTAACATGTCCTTCAAAAGCATAGATATATTTAGTATTTAGTATTTAGTATTTAGTATTTAGATGTAGGTAATACCGTAATAGGAGTATTGAGTATCTCTCTACTTAGCTGTCCATTGTCTCTATCTCTTTTCTGTCCTCCTTGTAAACAACTCTCTGTTTCATCGCAAGGTGATTTTTTTTCTCTCTTTTCTTCTGGATTTAATTCAATCAGATGTTATCATAAATTTCTGTAAAGTTCTGGGTTTGTTTTTTAAGATCACAATTATTGTTTTGTTTTTTTCAATTTAATGTTCAAATCACCTGATCAGCTATTTAATTTCTCTTATAAGACATAGATCTTGACGTTGTCATTAAAACGTCTAAATAATTTAGGGTTTTGTTGTAACAAAGCAAATTCATGGTTTCTGGTTTTGTTGTTTGTTAATTCCATTGTTTTTCAAAAAATCGAGCATTGTTTATCGTTGCAATGATTCGTCTATTAAACCTGTTGAAATTAAGATGTTTTATGTTAGAATTATGGTGACTTGAGTGCACCATTAAGGGTGAGCAAGTTAAGTGTGCTTAATTATGTATCTTGATGCATAAGAGTTGAGTATTGAAATTTAACATTGAAGGTGAGCTTTGAAGGAGAGCCTTAATCATGTGTGTTATGATGTGAATTAAGAGGTGTGTTGAATGTTCTTATTGAGGAAGTGCTATATTCATATTCTGCCTAACGTGCTCGAACAAGGCAACAAAGGGAAGCATCTTGCCTTGGATGAGGCACAAGATCAGAAGCGAACATAGTATGAAATTTCAAGATGCTCATTCGAGCATACTTGAACAAACTTAGCCTGCAACAAACAATAAATGAGTTCATGTGGTGCTCGAACGAGCACCCCTGCAGCTCCTTGTTCTGATCTTTGACTTTTGGTATTTTGCAGCTATTATCTTCATTTATTTGTGGCTTTACCTATGCAACTCATTAATGTAATTAGTCATTAGGCTCATATGCTCATTGTAACCCCTAAGCCTAAACACATAACCTATTCTTCTCTTCTTCTCTATATGTAATTCCTCCATTGTAAGAGTACTTTGAACTCCATTGTAATAATATAAATCAAGGAAACTACACACCACCGATGACGTAGCCCAAGTTTGGTGAACCTTGTAAATCTTTGTCTTGTTCTTTATTGCATTTTATTCCTATATACATTGTCATTTTCATCGCTAGAGTAATTTGTACATTAAAGCAACTTCATACCTTTGTTCTTGGTGATATTAGAGATAAAGTTTTATACTTTTGGCTACAATCTAGCACTCATTTCATTATATATTCAGATTATTGTACGTTGTTCTTGAATAAAATGCGCATTCCAACAACAACTACATTTTCTTAGCGGACAAGGAAGAGTTAAGGTTTTCGTCTATCCTATCCTTTTAATCAAGTGGCTTGTTATTTAGTTGGACATTGATAATGTTATGTTGCAAATTTGCAATCAATCTTACACAAAAGCATAATTGTGAGAAATCATTTGAAATTTGGGGAGCAGATGGAGTGTTGTAGAAGATCATGCTTTTCAAGGAGATATGGACTCGGGCTATAAGATTGTGAATGCTGATTGGCGCCTTTAAAGTGTAGGGTACTTGGAAACAACATGTGCCCTGTTATGTTTTCTTTTCTTTATGTTGGAGGATAAGTATTTTGATTCACAAGGAGATGCAATAAGTACATTAAAAGAGGCTTTGCCATTGTCGCAGATTGCGTCTGGGTTGGATGATTTGATGTACATTTTATAATGTGAACTTGAAGATTTGAAGTAGGATAATTCAATTTCTTTCCTCTGTTTGACGTATATGATGAAATGAAAATTTCTAAATTGTTGTTTGAGTTGGTGTGTATTGTGTACTTTAAAGTTGTTATCATTGTTGATCTTGAGGTACGAAAATTTTTTTATCTAATCAAGGCTGAGTTATGAAAAGGAGAAATAAGCTGGGCTTTTGATTAGGTAGGAAGAGCACGTCAGGTTGCAGATTGGTGAGAAAGAAGAATGATGCTCTTAGCCCTTAGGGGTTATGTAATGGAAGATACGAGTGAGATAATTATCTGGGGCATATAATGCGCTAGATATCCCAATTTTGAACTTACTAAAATTACGTAGGAAATTGGTGAATGTTAAATACAAATTTACGTGAATCCCATACATTTGGTTTGCCCTGTTCTCCAAACCAATCTTGAACTACGTCCAATAGTAGCGCTATAAAAGAGGAGTCACATCTCTTTACTATATGACCCTTAACTAAAAAACCTACTTCTATGGTGTTTTACAGTTACTTGCTTCCCTATCCAAGCTGAGGTCCATTGTTCATTTTCCTTCAATAAAGATAGTAAATACCAAGGGGTGTGTAAATGCTCTTATAAAATTATTTTAGTAACATAAATAATTTTCGAAAGTGTGTGAGAATGAATTGATATGGTTTCCCCCTTAGATTTGGCTAACCCCTCATGTATTACATTGGGATGTGAAATAAGAACTTTGAATTTTAACTAGTGACTTTGGGAAGCTATTTTCCATTCATTCGCTGGGATGATCATTTTGTGACATCTCCAACATGAAATATTCAATGAATAGTGTGTTCATATGATCATCATTAGTGACTTGAGATATGTTTTTATTGATAATAAGCGAGAGTGAGAAAAATCAGCCTGACGAAAGGGGTGGGAGATCAGTAAAGTTGTTCTTTGAAGAACTGATAATGTGATAAATAAGGTAAAATAAGAGCTTACACTTGCAGTGAAGTCATTAAGAATATGAATACTACTAGTTCCATTGAGCATCCTTTTTTTCTATGTTACTCATCGTGGCTGATTAATATGCAAAAATTTGTTTTGACTGTTGGAAAACATCAGTTGGAGAGCTTTGAAAGTGTAAACTTCTATACATCTGGAGTCGACCACAGTATTTGGAAATGGTCAACAAGTGAGTTTTTTTTAGCTAAACAAGACTGATAAAATCTTGATACCAATGTGATCCAACGTCTTGAATTTAATAATCTTTTCTTAAAATTCCACAGCTATGGAGTCTATTGATGTTCAAGAAATATCATGGTGCAGTGTATAGATGGAATCCAACATTTATTTCTCTCCCTTATGCGATGTTGCGACTTTGAAATTACTAAACCACCGCGAGGTCTTGAAGACCCTGAGCGTCTAGCGAGAGAGACTGTTTGTAAGTAATATAATCGTTGAGATGTTTCACTGTTCATTATGTCGTATTGTAACCTTACTTTTTCCGAATGATACTTAAGAAATTGAATTATTATGGGAAAATAAGAAAACAAAGTGCAAGAAATCTTCGTCATTATTGGTTGTATACGCTATACGGTCCACTAGACCATCATATTGTGGTCTTATATAGGATCTCTAATAATAATTTTCTTAATTCTTTTGCGATGCAGTTAGTGTTAGTGAGATAGAAGCTCTTTATGAGCTATTTAAAAGAATAAGCAGTGCTGTGATTGATGATGGTCTCATCCAAAAGGTACATTCCGTTATACTTCCGTTTTCACTCTTTGTTGGTTCTTTTTTCTCACAAATATTTTTTGAAGTTATGATAATCCTAATAGACGATAAAATAAGTTTCTCGAAAAGATTTCTTTTGTTGCTTGTATTCCCGTGTCTTTGATCTACATTGAATGACCTAGAGTCTCCTGACTAATTTCTTATTTTTAAGGAAATATATTTTATAACTAAGAAATATCATACAAGATTTAGGAAACAACTAAGTTCTATTTAATTTTCAGACGCTCGCCCTTAAGTTAGATCGTGGGATCTTTAGCACATTACTTGCATAGAGTATCTATAAATGCTTGGGTTCCTTTAGTTAGGATATCATCTTATTTTGATCACGCAAACTAATTAGGATACTCTCTATGAAATGCCTTGTCTTGTGTGAGAACATCACTATTTCCGAACTTACTAAGATCATATTGTTTTCATTTATCTTTTAATTGAACGGGAATTACACTCTTTTCAATTCTGCGAAACATTGGTATTTTTAATTTGAATGAGAACATCATTCTTTTCAAACTAACCAAGGTCATGATTTCTTAACTCACTATGCTATACATGAATTTTTAGTACCCTTACAAGTACGTCACTTTTTGAACTAACCAAGCACCGATTTTATGATTGAATGAGACCGTCATTTTTTCAAACACATCAGTCATACACTCCAAAGTAAAAAAATTCCATTTATGTTTGAACATAGAACAAGTTACCCCAATTTGGTTGATATCTAACCCTATTTTTTTTCTTTTTTCATTTTGGGTTAATACATAACTTACTTTAGTTTTCAAAGGAAAATTTAGGCTAATTATAATTACAAATATTGTTCCGATTGTTTTGGGATGAAAGGTTTTAGGCTATTTTTAGTAGGAAAATGGTAGGAGGGGTAACGTATTTTGAGTGGTTTTGGGTTTATTTTTTGTTTTTGGTTCTGTTGTTTCTTCATTGTAGGCCGAGATGCTATTGTTGTTTTCATAAACACTTTTCCATTTTTTTTCTTGATATTCTCTTTCTTTCTTGAATCTCACAAGCTCAGATGTGTACAAGGTCTTGATACCATGACTGACAAAGAGAACATTTTTTGAGAAGATTTTTGATTGCTTGTATTTCTGTGAGTTTGATCTGCATTCATTGACCTCTTTTTATAGTAGAGAGCCCTAACGAATTTCCTATATTAAGGAAATGTATTTTCTAACTAAATGGAAGATATCATAGAAGATTTAGGAAACAACTAACTTCTTTTCTATTTCCCAACAATGCCCCAAGATTTTTTATTTCTAATAATGGGCTGTATTTAGAAATTCCTTAATCTCGGCATAACAAAAAATTGTGTGCAAATGTCACTAGAAAAATTAAATCTATATCATCTCCACATTTCACTATGAATCATGACAGAGGATGGGATCATGGAGAGAACTGTTCTGTGCCGATAAACCTTAAACGTTTACATCGGTGGCTT
Organism: Amaranthus tricolor; assembly: GCF_026212465.1. NCBI lineage: Eukaryota > Viridiplantae > Streptophyta > Magnoliopsida > Caryophyllales > Amaranthaceae > Amaranthus > Amaranthus tricolor. The sequence continues at coordinate 31,801,861 of NC_080053.1, forward strand.
GTATGCTTTGCAGGAAGAATTTCAGTTGGCGTTGTTCAGGACAAACAGAAGGGAAAGCTTGTTTGCTGATAGGGTAAGTCCTCTTGGTATAATATTGAAAGCTTCTTTATATTTTTTGTTAGTGGCATGAAATCGAAGCACTTCTCTAGTTTGCACTGACTGTTTGATGCTATTTTCTATGCAAATTTGTTGCTTTGTTTCCTTTTCAGTGTAGTTCTCTATGAGAACAATTTTTACTTGTTGGCGTTCTAATTTTTCTGAGCTTTATTAACTTCTAATCTCCTATATTTCAGATTTTCCAACTATTGTCTCTTTTTGTTTGCAGGTCTTTGATTTGTTTGACACAAAGCATAATGGAGTTCTAGGTTTTGAAGAGTTTGCTCGTGGACTCTCTGTCTTCCATCCACAAGCTCCCATTGAACAAAAAATTGATTGTATGTCTCTGGACTTTTATGATGTCCTGATGTTTTTGGTTTTCTCTATTTTCTGCAGTTGAAATTGAGAAGATTGGGATTTGTAAAGTAGTAGGAAAGTATCAGAATACACCCCCTCCAAAAAATTGATTATCCTACTTTCCTGTTTTATTGCCATTGCCAATTTTTTTAGTGTTAGTAAAATCCAAAACGTCAATCAGGACAAATAGTATGGAAATCTGGGGCTAATCTCTTGGCATGTGTATTTCTATATGACAACTTTTTGAGCGTGAATAATGTAATAAATGAAAGTTACCTATATTGGTTTTGCAGTTTCCTTTAAGCTGTATGATCTCAAGCAACAAGGTTATATTGAGAGAGAGCAGGTGAGTCATTGTGTAACCTGTCATGTAATTATTATTTTGAACATTGTCAAGCATTGGTGATTTCCACAAAATGAAATTTCAGTCCTTCCTTCAGGGAAGTGTATATGGCATAATTGTTCTTGTGGCAATTGTATTTGGTGCACAGTTGTGCTGATGCACCCAACATTTGCGATTTCATATGATAACCCTATAGTCTATACAACAGACATTCCTCTTTAGCATGGCGCTCTATGATTTTAGTCTGAATGATGCTTACCATATCTGAATTGATTTGTGTGTATATGTAAATTGATAGTGAGTAGCATTTAAAGTTTCCTAATCTTTATCTCACTGTTATTCAACTTTTCCTTGTTTTGTGACTAGATTTATTTTAAACCTAAGTTCTAAAGTTCACCGGTGCATTTTCTGAATAGAAAGGCATTTGGTGGCTGCAGCTCTCACAACACTTCGGTGGCGGTCACAGTTAAATGGGTAAAGGAAGGAGAAAAGTAGAGGAACATTAGATGTTTTGCTGATTTTTTTTTTTTTTTTTTTTTTTTTAATGATTTTGTGAAACTGGGGTTTTTTAAGTTGCATTTTCCTTTAACAGCAAAAACCGACTGAATAGATAATGGAAGTTCATGTTTAGCTGTGTATGAAAATTATAAGGTTATGTGATTTTCAAAAACCCTTTTCATATAAAAGTGTCTAAACGCTGAAGTACGAGTAATGATCTAAAATTCCTCGTTATCTCTTCTCTTTTACATTTGTTCTTTAGTTATGTTAGGATTATGAAGCCATGCTACGGTTGAGTTGTTTGAAGCTGATATACTTGCCTAAACCGGCTTGAGTGAATACTGCTGGGTTAGAAAGGGCAGATTTAGCTAATACAAAGGTTGTGATTCTTGCATGCTTTTAAAACTATTTTAAATATTTATTGCTAGTAGGAATTTACAATGCCACTTGAGCTCAGTGATGAAAGAGAAGTGTTAAAAGAGTCTCATAGATTTGATCTCGTGTATGCACTTGTGTTCCGTTTGCTGCGGCTTGCACTTTTTTTTGTGTAGTCGAACCAATTTTTTGGGATTAAGGCTTTGGCATTATTGTGTATTATTGTTTATATTTTGACTTGTTATGTTTCCTTAATTCCTTTAATTCCTTCTTTTTCCCGTTGTCACAGTACCATTATATTTTTTCCTTTTTCCTTTTATATGATTTCTTCATCTTGTGTTAATCACCCAACTCCAGAAGCTTTTTGTTTCCTTTGATGTTATTATCTCTCAGTTGACTTCCCTCATTGATTTTTGATCTCTCTCTGTTGACTTGCCCCATTTCCATAATGTTTATTTGAAATTAAAATCACATTACACATTCAAGATTACATCTTGACCAAAAGACTACTTTTGTGTGTGTGCGCAATCATTTTCTTTTCTTGCCATATAGAAATTAGAGTATAATAACCAAAATGAAGATGTCGCTTAAGGAAATTGGTTAGGTGGCTTCTAGGGTATAGGAGCCATATAAGTTATGGAACATAAATGAATTATGTGGTGCATATGTTATGCTACTAAAAAGTCCTAGATCCACCCCTGGGGTTAGACATCTTTTTCATTGAGAAGGTTGCCCATGATTTATTGTTTTTGGTAGAGTGAATGAGATAGAGTTATATTTTTGTAGTGACTAGATAAGAAAAAGGAGGCCCCTGCTGCTATAAACAATGTAGATAAAATTTCATGTCGCGCGATATGTTTCAAGTTGGAAGTGTTGCTGCTCTTTAGAGGTGACTGCAGGTCTATATTATTTTGACTTTACATAGAGGGAATAAATTATGAGGCTCTGACATCATATGCTTGTAGAATGGACATATAACTAAAGCTAGTAATACAGTTGTAAATTTGTATCAATTTTGGTAGTTTTTCTCTAGGTTCAAATGACAAAGATTGTGTCTTTTTGCCAATCTAGCATAAGGTAAAACGAGCCTTTCCAAATTGTCAAGGAGGATCCTGATACTATGTTGGGAAGTCCGAGGCACCTGTATAGTGTACAACATCAATAGACATAACTTACTGATCAATTTTGAAAAAGATTTATCAAACTAAAATAATTTTGGAAACTGGTCTGTTGAAGTTAAAACTAATGCTGAAGTGCATATGCACGTTATGGCAGTACATATTTGGTTCATAGCATGCTTCTGTAGTGGGACAGATGCTCTGATGTATATCATGATGGATAAATAGTATGCTTGGCCATGAACCATCTCCATGTCTCTTGTGTGGCAACATTAGATTTGAAATCATAGACTTTGAAGTTTGTATATATTGTCCCAAGTGGGGGGGGAGGGGGGATGATGACTTGTCCCCCTCCTGAGCTTCTGTTTATCTTTAGGTTTACCTTCAGTTGTCTGTATTGAGTTGGAGATTTTAATAACTCGTTTTTCAGGTGAAACAAATGGTTGTGGCTACATTGGCTGAAACTGGTATGAATCTAGCAGACCATGTCATCGAAGAAATTATTACCAAGGTGCTACATCAATCTTCCCTTGACTAATTTCATGATTTAATATTTTTTTTAAAGCACTATGCTCTTGTAATCATTCATTATGTACCCCATTGCCATTGAAATTGAATGGCTCCCACCTCGGCGGAGTTGGGCGGTCGAACTCTAATGTATGCCAACTTACTCTTGTTAGTGATATTAAAGATGTTGTTTCACGTAAGAAACACACATAATTTGTTGGGCCATTCAAATGTTGTTTTATTTAATTTGAGATCAAAGAACTAAGATATTTGGCCCCATTGAGAATAAACATGCACTATGTTGTCGTTGTAGCAGCTTTTATCCTCTTCAAGAATGAATTGAAAACCTTTACAATACAACCGATACAATACAATGCCCCTTTGTTTTGCACTATGTTGATACCCTAAAAACCTTGTATCCTTGCTTGTTAAGGGTGAGTCTGCTTCAATCAGACACAATTTGATGTGATTCTTGTTACCTTCTATGATTGGTTGCTTAAAATTATCTATAGAGGGAAGTAAGAGGTGGAAGGCAGGGAATGGAGAGAAAATTTGAAACCTCTTATGACTAGTTTCTTAACATTAATTGTAGAGGCAGGTAAGAGGTGGAAGGTGAGGAATAGAGAGAAAATTGGTAAAATTGGGCACAAGAGCACCAACTACAAGAAAATAGACCTGGATGCAATTGGCAGCACAAACTAATGGCCTTATTGGTGCTAAGTGGAGCAAAAACTAATGAGGGTGAGTGTGTATGGCAACACAAAGTAATCAGATGGGTGCGAAGGGCGATACAAGCTAATGAGAATGGGTGTGAACACTAATGTTTAAAGTGCAACTAGTAGCATAAATATTGAGAAATTCAGTGACTGTCATTTTCAAGGAATCTCCGTATTTTCCTTTGTTAAGATAATTCATTCCTTATATTGGACTGTAAGAATATGAATAGAAAATGCACAAAATTCCATTACAACAAGTACACTACATCAATATATGGGGAAGAATGGACATGGAAATTAGAGAAATAAGGGAAAGAGAAATAGAGAGATAAAAAGATATTTCCATTCATGATTTCCATATACAAACCACAGATTAATAGAAATATATTTCTTCAGGAATTTTGATATTTAACAATTTTTATTCCCTAAACTTCTTTCCCTCCATTTATATAATATCCCATAATATTGTTACCCTTTTAAAATTAAACTTGTCCCCAAGTTTGCAATTTAGGATGATAGATTATCAGGAAAGTTATCTTAAAAGGCCATAGCATCATAGTGCAAAAATGTGGTGACGAACATAGTGATGCAACAACCGAACACGGATAATGCGGTTGAATTACCGCCAAATATCAGCCTAAATCATGAACTATCGCTTGGAACGACCTTAATGCGATTTTTTACACCTTTTCGATGCGGGTAATACCAATTCTGTAATTTGAAAATCTTTATGATACGAACGATAGGATACGATGCGACTTTATCTTTGCACTATGCTTAGCATTGACCCACGTACCATTTCAGTAGAAGTATTATCCTAATACTCAGTTTCAACATGATTTATGTAAGATTGCTTCTTTTTTTGGCTGGATTGGTCAATAGAGGTAGTAGCTTAGTTAAACCATGGTGTTTGAGCTGATACACATGGAAAACTAGGTGTATTTTGACATGAGAGGGAAGAAAGAGCTTGTAAGCCACCTTGTCAAACTTGTCGTACATAAAAAGGCCCATAGTATTTATGTGCTAGATTGTTACACCCTTGTAGTGAAGCTTGCTTGTTAGAGCTTGAGCTATACCAACTGCCTATTTAAAACACTATTACCTTCACACTGAAGTTTTTGTGAACAATCCTTTAGCTTTTATCAAGTTCATCTTCAAATTAATTTCCAATACTTTGTGCAGACCTTTGCTGAAACAGATACTAAACAAGACGGTAAGATTGACAAGGAAGAATGGAGAAACCTTGTGTACAGACATCCATCACTGCTAAAAAATATGACCCTACAATATTTGCAGTAAGTCCATGCAATTGACATTTGCATTCCATCACAAAAACTAGAATGATGATGTTTAATTTTCTGATTTGTCGTGTCTGCTTTTATTGACAGGGAAATTACAATCACATTTCCGAGCTTTGTGTTCCATTCTCAAGTTGATGATACCTAAGTTTTGATCTCGGTTTGTTTATTTATTGATTGATTTTGGTTTTATCAGACAAATAGTATTGAGGATGATGTTTTTCCTTTTGTACAGAGGTCTTAAACAAGTACTCTACATACTCTATTTTTAGCTTTCTAATAAAGTAATTGATTGCATTTTCTTGATTAGAACATCCCTTTTCAAATCTGAATTTAGGGAGCGGGGGAAAAGGGCAAGTTCTAACATCAGAAGTCTATTGCTCGTTTTTATTTTTCAATTGTTGTGTAATTCAGCAGCAGATGAACGAGGATGGAGGAAGCAGATGAAATGTCGCTTGAAATGGAGCAGTACTGTAGTTTGTAACAGTCAGGTCTAATTTTAAATGGGGGAAGTATTATTTGTATCATTTGTTTAAGATACATATAAAGCTTATTTGTATCTTTGTTTCAACAACGATACAAATAATGCTTTACTTGTATTCTTTGTTTAATTAAGCAATACAAATAAGTTTTTTTGCTTTTTTTAATCTTTTGTTAGAAATAAAGGAAACAAATCGTTTTATTTGTATCTTTTATTTCAATAAAAGATACAAATAAAGAGATACGAATGAGACTTTTTCTACTAGTATGCGTATCAAATTGGTTAAGATTCATATCCACTTCCTTACGTTTTTAAGATTTTTCTTGACATCTATTTATGAATATGGTAGTTTATCCACTTCGCCCATTTTAATTTCATGATGCTTGAGGTTAAAATGTATGCTTTGGATCTCATTAAATTGGTCAATGATAGATCTTGAGTCCACAATTTTATAATTAGTTGGGGCCGCATGGGTATAAATTTTATATTGTTATTTTATTCACTTCTATTAATAATAATACAAATTGAAATATTAAAATGTCAATATGTTGTAAATGTAAGAATGATATAAGGACCGGAGATGTATAGAGTAGTGGGCAACAACATTAAAGTAGATGGAAAGTATCAAATGCTTTATATATTCAACAATAAAGCATAGCTAGATTGTGATAAAAATCAACCAATTCAAATGTAAATGTAAATATACCTTTGATCTAATTGAGTTTAACATTTATAAATGAAAATTATCTAGAATAATCCAACCTTTTTATGATTTTCCTATAATAATCCACCTTTAATATAAATAATCTCAATTTTAAAGGGTATTTTCTTAGAATAAACCCGATAACCCTTAACCTAAAATAATGCATAGGAAAAATAATACTTTCGCTAGTTGGATTACGAAACATTTAAGTTCTTAAGTTCCATTATTTTTGGCTGGCATAAGTACCAGTTATATCAGTATCGAGTATCGACTGCGGCAATAGCCAACCTAATAAAAAGATGATAAAGTCATATTCAGAATACATATACACTGGAACAAACGAGGAGATATTGATACACTGAAAGATACGATAATTTGGATGGAGAACCATTAAAAACACTAAGAAGCTTTCCAGATGGTAAGAGAAACTGTTACTCAATAAAAGCTAAAAATGGGATAGAAAGCAAGTATTTTAATTAGAGCAAAGGTTATAACTTAATGTACCTCCAAATTTGATTTGTACATTGGAGTCAACTTTTGGGATACCGTGAGTAATGGTTACGTGGTCAAGGAAATCATATACAAGCCAGTTTCGGATCTCATTCATGTGTGTCTAGTAAACACAGGTCATGGTACCCCATTCATATCCGAATGGTTTTGAGGCTTGCCAGCAGTTTACTATACAACTTCGGCTCTGGTTCACTTGCAACTATTCGATGCTATGATACAAGACAAAAGTTATCAAATGTATTCTACCACAGGTGAATCAGCTGCTCTTTTACCTTTTCAACTGCCAATAGTGTGGGTAACTGATTAGATCCTCAAGGGGCAACCAGCAGCAATGCAGTCACCTTCAATTGCTAAACATATATTAGTGCACAAATTAGTCTCTCGGGCCTTGTTCTTTACAAAGGCAACACTGGCACCAGCCCAATAACAACAGTCCCATTGAGAAATTAGTAAACTAATTATGTCCCACAATACCTAATGACCATCAATAGGACAGACTGCATACAGCACAACAAAGAGTGTCCCCAACTTATTCTAAATCTTTGCTGCCTTTTCAAAGACCCATGGAATCCTGACATTTACACCAAGACAGAGCAGCAACTTTGACCCAACAAGCTTGAACAGAGTACAGACAAGAACACCACGGCATCAATCCGGTTACACAAAGTAACTAAAATGAGGTCACATTCAGCACTCCCAGTCTGCACATAATCAGCAGACGCCTATTCCATAAGAACTAAATTCAAACTGAAACATTACATGATATATCTCACAATTAATCACACCGTTAAATACAAACTTTATCATTTATAAATATCACACATAATCAATATATGATAAGTCAAGATTAAAACTAATAATCATCAAAACAGAATATATCCAGTAAACCGTACAATAGAAGTTGCAAACTTTATCAGTTGTGGTCATCAAAAAAGAAACTTACCCAATATATAAAGACTCAAGATCCAAACGATAATCATCAATATAGCATTTATCCATTAAATTAACAATGAAAGATGCAAACTTCATCATTTATACAGTATAGAAATGTCAAATTTAAACTTCATCAACATATCAACATAAGAAATTTAAAATTTCAATAACAAAGCGAAAAAGATCAAAATGTGGGGAATTTGGCATGCCTAGAAGCCAATGTGAGACTTTCGGAGTGGTGAGAAAAAAAGTTGAGATGAAATCGTGATTGTAGAAAAAAGGGATTTCGATGAAGTCATGCTTATAAGTGTTTGTCTGCAAGGCTTTAAAACATAAAGGACTTTGGGGGTTTGATAAAGATGCTTATTTTGGTTATGAGAGACTTTCTGCTGAGTTGTTACTGCTCTTTATTGTTGTTATTCCGTTGCTGTCAAATGATCAGCACGTGAACCTTACTTGATTATGCAAGACAATGGCAATCATTTACAATCAAAATTAACTAAACATTTCGAACAAACGACACTCAAATCAAAGACAAATCTTAGGCTGCTTTGACAAAAATAGTGTAACCAAACTTAAACTCATTACAATAGATTTAGTAGATAAAGCTTCTTGAAAAATCACCATTACCTTGCCAGTAAGCGTCCAACACTCTCTGTCTGGCGCCCTCGTGCACCCCATTTAGTCCTTCTGTGCCCACATCCATCACCTGCTGTACATAGCTGCACAAAGCCTTATGCTCAGAAAAAATAGGTCCATATGTTATCAATCTTGTTGTCGGAAGAATGAGTGAGAGAAACAATTCAAAATTTTAACCTTGAATTTGAAGTGTTAATAATTATAAAAGTACAATGTAAGTAGACCTCTCCAACCATATCTTGTAATATTAGATTTAGCGCTAATTGGCTACGTGGAGTGCATTAGTGTTTGTTCCTTTCTTCCCTTTATGATTATTTCTAAAGACGACGAAGCGTTTATTTATAGATTAACGTAACTACATTTTTGAAAAGGAATAAAAAACAAAGCGATGAACACACCCAAATTTTTTTGAATATCCTTTTCAAACTCAAATTTCAAGCATACTTTTTTTCAAAAGTTTCAAACGAAATTGCATACACAATATGCGAACTTATCAAATAAAGCAATAGATAAAATGTTCTGAATACTCATAGATTTTAACAGAGGAAAACAGCCATACACCAATATAAAATGGAGTATATATTATATTAGCTGCAGAGCATTTTAACAATCTACATCAACAAATCAAATCAAAACAAATCAAATCTAATCAAGATCTAGCAAGTAGTTCTGATGGTGGAAAAAAATAAAGAGAGCCAAGGTCACCTTTCATCAAGCATAAAAAGAGATTGAAACTCAGCTTCTTTCCAATTCTATAAAATCAATACGCTTTGTCAAGTAATCTCAAGTACATTATTCATAACAAAAGAAAAGCAAAAGGATAACCTAAACCATTATAATGTTTATCATTAGAGATACCATCATGTAATCTCAAAGTAAATAACACAAGAACCAAAGCAAAGCAAAGCAAAACGATAACCTAAACCAACAAAGAACTCCATAGAGAAACAACTAAAATGTAAATTAACCGCTCAAATACATTTTTCATAACTAAAGCAGTACTTTGCATATGCTATTGCACCTACAAACACCAACACCAACGCTGCTCACCAATTGCACACGTTGCACACCAACACACCAACACCTACGCAGCAACATAACAGGTTTGCACACACTTAAACCAATGATGTTTCACCTTTGGGTGAAGACAACACAACAGGGCAGCACAATAGCAGTCAAGCAATAAGGCTACATGGAAGCTGGTTGTACCCTTGTGTTGCGTGGGAAATTAGTCTGTCTACACTCAAGGATATAGATCAACCTCAACAAAATAACAAAACAACAACAGCAACAATAGCATAGTATTTACCCAATTACACTCAAGACAAAGAAAAATGAAGAAATCGGAGAATCAAAAACCAAAAATTACCTATTTATTGAATATGGAGAATCACAAAAACTCAAATCTTACCATGAATCACACAACAAATGTATTGTAAACATTCTAATTGAAACTCATAATAAATTTAAGGCAAAAAACCAAAATAAAAACTCAGATTAAAAATCACATATCAAAACAATCTTAAAAAACATTAAAATCATAAAAACTCAAAAGTAAACGACGTGCAAAAATCCCCACTAAAACAAAAGAAGTTAAAGAAGTCATTACACGATTCCATTTGTGCTGGGCACCTAAAAATCAGACCTTAATTATTCAGTAGTACCCTAAAGCTTCACTCCCTAATGCAATATTCAAAGTTTTCGAACATAAAAACCCAAAAATAATGAAGAACAAAAATGACAAAAAAAACCCTAAATCTGATCTTAATCGTGTCTTTGATCTTGAACCTAAATTAAATTTTCTTAGAAATCTCATAATAAAAATTAGGATGAACAATATTCTTCCCTTGCAAATGTTTTATGTTGAGAGGAATTTTCAAATTCATATGTTCCTGAACACTTCTTCTCTAATAGCAATCTATGCCTTTTTTTTTTCTAGACAAATTCACCTCTGAGTCACTCAAAATGTTGATACCACATTTAGTCATCTTTGTTACTCTATGTATCATTCTTAAATTATGTGTTGATTAACTCCTTTTTAACTGGGGAGTTTTTGTATTTAATTTCATGATTATTTTGTTAGATGATTATTGTCAAAATATTTGTTAATGATTTAGATTGTAAGGGCAATTACTTTTAAGAATTAGTAGTATTAAGTGTGCAAATTTATTATTTAGTTTTGTTAGGATTTATTAGGAACAGTATCATGTAATGGGTCTTTAACTACTTACACTATCCTATTTTCTAGCTTAATAAGTAATACTTGTATGCCTATTAATGGTTTATTCTATATTTCAAAATAATAGAAAAGATCAATGTAGATTCTTTATTTCATTTCTAGTCACTCTTTGGCTAGGAAGTTTTCCATCAAGTAGTGTTATTTAGTTGACAATGAACATTAAACGACTTCCACACTCTTCGACATCTTCATTTTTTTTTGTTGATTGAATCGCTAATGTCATTCTTGTAAAACTTAAAGTGGAAGAGATATAAAAGTTGAAGTACGATGTATACCACAAATGGATCCTAGATTAGGTTTGTATTTCATCATCGTAATTCATCATCTTACTTTGTTCAAGATATAGGAATAGGATAATAATAGTGAAGGGGAGTCTTGGCGCACCGGTTCGCCTCTTGCAAAAATGCAAAGGTTTTCCTACGGTACGCCTCTTGGTGGGAACCTTTGCGGGGATGCATTGTACATTGTGATGCCCTTTTTTTAATGATTTGTAATAGCATTAATTCTATTTCAAACTTTTAATTATATTCTAAAGGATTGTTTCTTTTAAAAAATTAGTACAACTTGTAAACACAACCTAATTTCACGTTTACTGAGTTTAATGAGAATAAGGTGAAATATGGGAACATTCCACAAACTAACTTTATGACGGCATCATGCAAGCTATGACACAATGCTAATACATGCCTGGGGGAGTTGTCTCATGATCACAGATGTATATTCGTATCCCACCCTACAAAGAGTTTTCAACAAACAAATTGGAATTTTGCAAAATCACTTAAAATCAATTTCAACTTAATCGATCAATGAAATAAATACAAAGCATTTACACAAAGATACTAAGCCTCAGTTGAGGATGTCCCTAGCAATTGGCTAAGAACTTAAAGTAGCTACCAACAATCATTGCACAAACTTTAGACTCATACAACTAATCCACTGCAAATACACTACTCAGACTGCATTCATACACTGTTTTACAATAAAAAAGTTCAGATTTTTGTGTTGTTTTAGTGGTTGTTTTAGTAGGAATCATAAGCATTATGATGAGTAATGTTGTCTTATGCTGGTCACTGAAATGAAGTAATTAGTAATTACCTTAAGACAACGACTCATATAAACCCTAATTTTCGCTGGTTGAAATCTATAAACATTGTTGATTGTTCTATAGATGATCGAAACTCGCTATACCTTTGTAGGATCAATAAAAAAAAGAAGAAAAGAGCGAAGAAAAACGAACCAAGTTGAAATTTAAATTTACCCACAATTATCACCATCATCATCATCCTAATAAATCCCGAACACAAGAATATACAAAAAAGTCAAATTTAAGTTTCATAAACAACAAACTTTAGACTCAAACAACTAATGCAAATTCAAGACACACCATTAATCAACCACTAAAACAACACAAAAAATATGAACTTTTTTCTTGTAAAACAGTGTTTGGCTCACCCTTCGTTGCTTCAAGCTTCATCAATCCTATTTTAGAAGTTGAAATTTAAATAGCAAAAAACTGAAATAAAGTAATTAGTGATTACCTTGAGACAAGACTCGTATAAACCCTAACTTTTGCTGGTTGAAATCTATAAAAATTGTTGATTGTTCTATAGATGAACGAAACTCACTATACCTTTGTAGGATCAATAATTCCAGCCTCCATTAGTTCTCGATAGCAAAAAAAAGGAAGAAAAGAGTGAAGAAAAGCGAACTAAGTTGAAATTTAAATAGCAAAAAACTGAAATGAAGTAATTAGTAAAGTAATTACCTTGAGACAACTACTCGTATAAATCCTAACTTTCAATAACATAAACAGTAAATGTAGTCTCGACACTCGAGTATACACGAATATATAGTACCGTTGCAAGATTGAAGGGTAAAGCGGGCGACTCTTCAAATTCGACTGAATCTAAATCCCGGAGATGGGTTCCTTTGAAAAACTTGGGCAGAATGTATAGTCTTACAGGAACTAAAAGCATGATAATAAGAGGAAACAAAACCCCGGCTATTGGGATCCATGTAATTCCGAAGCACACCAGCAGATATAGTGTCTGAAAAATGGTGAAAATCTTAAATATAAACAACAAAACAAAATTATTGAAAGTAGGAGTCATGAACTTGAGTGGCAACGACAAGCAACACGGTTGATTACTGATGCTAGAAACACTACATATAATGAACAAAAAAACAATTGAAGAACAAACGAAAAACAAGAATAAACGAACCCAAATCTAGAAATGAACAAACGAAACCAGATGAAACAAAAAAACAATCAGCAATTGAATTATTCTGAAAAAAATTCTCCGGCGATGCAGAATCGTCAAAGTTGATGGTGGGTCAAAGGAGGAAGAAGAAGAAGCTCGAGGAGAAGAGAGAAAAACGGGGAAAGAAATGAGAAAGAAAGTGGAAATGGAAGATGAAAAGGAAAGTGGAAAGCAAAGCATACAGTGTTTTCACTGTTAATCAGGGGTTTGATGAACAGCATCCATTCTTTGCAAACACTTTACATATAGAGGATTTAAACTACTAATTAGTACTTGTACTTCAACAATTCTCATAAACCCTTAGTGGATTACATGTATTGATAAGATAAACATTAAAGAGAGAATCGATCATACTATTGAGAATATGTCCACGATAAATGAAGTCATTGTTGTCCCAATTTCCTCGCTTTCGCACTTCCTCCATTGTCTCATCTTCTCGTTCTTTCGGCCTCGGAGTGCTAATGATGTATGCCACACTTAACGTAGTGAGAAGAAAGAGCATTTTCTTTTGCCATCTTCGGAAATCTACACTGACGATTTCCTCTAACTTAACTATGTTTGTCGTCATGTCCTTTATACTTACCATCTTCTTAGATTATAACGCTTTTAGATAGTTACTTAATACTTTTAGATTGTTATGTATATGGTATACACTCAAAGAGAAATATACAAGCACTAAACTTATGAATATTACTAGAAAAGAATAAACTATTACAATACTAAGAAAATAAACTTACGAAACCGAAAAATCTATATATACTTGCACTTGTAGAAAAATCACACTAACAAAGATCATTTAGACTAAAAAGTCTTCGGAATCTTGATACTAAATTGAGGCTCTTAAAAGTTTTCCTAAAAGCGTTATTTCGCTTACATGGTGCTTGGGTTTAAACATAGAATACGCTTTTGAGATACGACAGTTTTTACATTGCAATATAAGCACTATATATCAAAGAACGTGAAAGAACAAAAGATTATCTAAGAAGTAAAATCAAAGATATAGCATTAGAGTTTGCTAGATTTGATTACTATCTATGTAGAGGGAAAAAGGGGAAAAAAAAAAGATGAACACAAAAATCAAAAATTATGATTATGTTTCTCTTTTTTAATTTTTAATGCAACAACCCATACATATAATGATGTATGCATGCTTTTAATACCACATATTCTAGATTATAATTGATCATTTGATCAGATTTCACGAAAGCACACAAGCTTCCATAAGAAAAATAACCAACAAAACGGAAAGAAATGTGTCCATCAAGAATCAGAGGAAGAGCGGCGAGTCACTACTTTTAAGCCACGACTCGTCGCTTATGTTTTGAACTGTGATCTCGCTTTCCAGAGTATGATCGAAAAGTCATTGCTGATCTTTTGATTTGTGCATTTCGTTGCTTTGTTTGCCTTTTCTTTTGGACTTAAGTTTTAACACTTATTTGTCCCCCTATTTTCATGATACATGGTATTCAACTTTATGCTTATTATACTCTAAATATCTAACAAAATGTTGGGGTGATTATGAATTAAAGATGTTGTGCACACTTTATAAGCCGATGGAGCTTTTCCCCATTGTTATATGATTTTGGATGACATCTCCTTGACTTATGAAGTATATGTACCACGTATTTCCTAATTATATGGTAGCACTTTCCTAGACGCTTAACTAGGGAAGAAAAACACTTTCCTTGACATTGTTTAAGGGCAACAACTTTTGACCTTAACCTCTCGGGTTCTCATTCCTCAACCCATTGTCACCGTCTCCACAGCCATTTTTCTTGACAGTTACTTTGAAGTATCAATTAAAGCTTTTTTTTATTTATTAAAACTAGCTCACTTATTACAAAAGTTTTCAATTCTCATTTGATAGCATACCCAAATAGTTTGGGCAAACAACCAAATGAAGTGCCATACATTTCCAATGAAAATTTGAAATGGATAAGACTAATTATTAAAAAAAAAGCATAGAATAAGAGCAAAATCAACTTATTTCCAAATGTAAGCGCCTCCAGCCCCAGAGCTTAGGTTCAGTGCTGGCAAACTAGTCAAAAAAAGTCAATCAAACTGTTCCCACTTACTAATTGCGAACAGAGGAAAACCTGGTCAAACAGGGTCAACTCCCTGTCGCAGTTAGTAATTGCGAACAGGGAGTTGACCCTGTTTGATCAGGCTCCTCTGTTCGCACTAAGTAATTGGGAAGAACCTGTTTGATTAATTTTTGACTTGTTCAAACTAACCGTTATATTAGGGGTGTTCAAAACCGGATACCGGGTCGACCCGGTTCCGAAAAACCGGGTACCCGGTTTTCCGGATAGCTAAAATTGTATTCCGGATCCGACCCGGTTTAAACCGGGTCAAAAACCGGGTACCCGGTTTTGCTTTTTTTTTTATTTTTTTATTTTTTCTTAATTCTTTTAACAATTTTTTAAACATATAATTCAAATAATATTAAAATACTTAACTAACTTAGTCATAAACTATTAAAATACAAGCATTAGTTAATTAAAATACAACCACAATTCCATAAACTATTCAAATTTATATTAAAAAAAAAAAAAAAAAAAAAAACCGGATACCGGGTACCCGGTTTTCCAAAATTCGTGATCCATATCCGACCCGAATACCCGGTTTTAAAACCGGGTACCCGACCCAGTTTATCCGAATTTTGGAAACCGGGTAATTTATCCGCTTTTAAAAATCGGAAAGCGGGTTTTCGGATACGGATATTTTTGAACACCCCTACGTTATATTGTCAAACTAGCCGTTAAACCAATTTTCTATAAATACTAAAACCTTATAACTCAATTCATTCATTCATATTCACAAATTTATCATCCTAAGTTAAGGTAATTTTGTCAAAGTTTGGAGATTATGATAAACTAAATAAACATATATATATATATATATATATATATATATATATATATATATATATATATATATATATATATATATATATATATATATATATATATATATATATATATATATATATATATATATATATATATATATATACAAATGTAAAATGTTTAACATGTACAACTGAATAAACATATATATACATAGTCAATCAAAACCTAACGCTCATCTACCCTATCAAACTGAGTTGGTCTCCTACACCTCCTAGGAGGCGTTCGTGTGTCGCTCTAGTAGAGGAGAGAAACTGGTACTGTGATGGCTGAGATGGCCCAGCCTGCGGGGTCCCCGCAATGTCACTGGGGTATGACAAGTTCATCTCCTCCAAATAAACGTCATGAGGAGGAAATGAGACGTGCACATCGGTGGTATTTATATATATTATTAAAACTTATTTAACTCACTTGATTTATGGTAGATTTTCTAATTGGTTTAAAGCCCAATATGATTTTATTTATTTTAAATTCCCGAATGTTACACTAGCACCTTCACGTCCTTGAACAAAATAATCATTTACCCGATAGAAGGTGAATTCAACTAGTTTTGTCAAAGGTAAGATACGTACACCCTTCATCACATAGTTGAAAACTTTAGCTAAGTTCGTGTTAGTAACGCCATACCTATGACTTCCATAATGACACAACGACCACTAAGACATCTCACCTACGTCATCAATCCAGAAAATTGCCTCTCGTTTTGCAGTCCCGATTGCCTTCAAGCCATTCATTAACTTAGCTTGTTATCTTTGCTCAGCAGTTCTACCAAACAACTTCTTCCGTTGAACATTACCCATAACACGTTTAAAGTTGCTAAGCAAGTGACGTAACCAAAACCTATGATGGGCATAAGGTGGTTGCCACCCCAGCTCTTCCATGGTTGCTATATTTCCCGCGTGTCTATCAGAAACAACGCATAAACTCATCCTCTGTGTGACATGCTTACGAATACAAGCCATGAACCATGACCATGCACCTATACACTTCTTCTCAACCGAGGCAAACGCTAATGGAAAGATTCCCTTATGACGATACTTACCATACAAATATATGTCATCAATGGCGATAAGAGGTTTATAATGATTGAAGCCCTCAATGCAAGGTTTAAAAGCCCAAAAGACACGTTGGAAGGTTCTAATATTAGGTCGCACATATACACCCGCATCATTATCTACCTTAAAAAACCACTCAACTACTAGGCCTGCATTAGAATGTTGCAAAGCTTTTAAAAAGCGTAGAAGGAGAGAGTAAGAACCTTCCCAAGTTCCATATATGGACAACAAAGCTTGTTGCTTAGCACACCACGTTCGCTTATAATTCACTTCTATATCAAAACGATCTTTAACCGTCTACCGAACGACAGATACCTTAATTGATGGGTCTTTGGCAACACAGTTTCTAATCACATTGTTAATAACAAAAGATGTCAAGTGAATGTGTCCAGCCGAGACAGTGTCACTACCCAAAACACAAGACCCATGCTTATATGTAACAATATGCCATGAAGATGAATATGCATCAAGCCTAGCCCTAAGTCTCCATGAACAACCCCGCTTACACTTCAAGGTAAGGACGGTTTGGTTTGAAGTCTCCGTTCTATACTCCACATTTCTACGAATATGATACACTCTAATAGCTTCCAATAATGCTTCCTAACTATCAAACATTATACCCTTCTCCTACTCCCCTTCTTCAGTGTAAGTGGTATCACAAGCCCAGGTCCTCCAAGATTTGTCCTCCATGTACTCATCTAAAGGTGGACATAGGGTATAAGGTGTAGGAGCAACGATTGTAGGAATGTTGCCTAGGGTCATGTCATTTGCTAGGGCATCCTCATCCACATCCACATCCACATCATCTTCAGAAGGATCGTCAACAAGCTCATTGCTCTCATTATCATCATCACATGGTCCCATCTTATTAATTTCTCCTAAGTTAACCATTGAATCAATTGGAACTTGATTCGGAGGGGGTTGAGAAGGAGTACAAGATGGGGAAGGAACAAAAGTATTTTGAGTTTCTTAAGTTGATAATAGGCATAGGCATAAGAGTAGGATTATAAGCAATTACATTCCCTAAGGGTACTTCTTCTACATATAACTCCAAAGAGGAAATTCAGGTAGACTTTCAATGCTCCCACATAGCATCTATAGCCTCATGTATAATATTAAAATAGTAATAAACAATAAATAGTATTTCTAACATATAATGTAACTAAATCAATTAATAAATAACAACTTTAAAATTTCTAATAATATATAATGTAGATAAAATTCAACTAATAAATCAATTAATAAGTTCATAAATAATAATTCTAATAAGAACATCAAAATTTTTAATAACATATAATGTACATAAAATTCTATTGCTCATCAACAATACTTCAAAAACAACAAAATAAAGCTATTAAAATAATTAAACAATACCTTGATCAATTGTGGATGACTTAGAAGAGTGTTGATTTTAGAACTAGTGACCTACATTTGAGTATATAAGCAAATTTCATTAAAACCCTAAAAAATGAAATAAAAACTCAAAAAAACGCATAAAAGTCTACCTTTGTGCAAGCTAGGTTATCCCAGACTAAATTGGAAGAGCTAAATTTGGAAGAGAAATGTAAGAATTGATGGATTGAAGGTTGTTTAAGAGTGGTTTTTGAAAGGGGGAAGTTGACTTTTAGGACTTAGGGTTTTAAATTTTTACTGAAATGGGGAAGGAAGAAAGAAGCTGATGTATTTAGTACGATGTTGTTCACAGTTACTATCTGCGAACATGGTATCTGGTCAAAAAAAGTCAACAACTCTGTTTGCAGTTAGTAAGTGCGAACAACTCCCTTGGCTTTTTTCGAATAAAACCTTTTGTTCGCAGTTAGTAAGTGCGAGCAAACCCATACCTCAGGTTTGAGAATTAGGCGCTTACATTTGAAAATAAGTTGATTTTGCTCTTATTCGATGCTTTTTTTTTAATAATTAATCTTATCTATTTCAAATTTTCCATACCTAATGAAGTCAATGATAGCACGTTATTTTTTCAAATTTTTTTGTTAGTCAAACAATTATACCAATAAGTGAGTTTATTTAACAATAAAAAATAAATGAGTTTATCTAACGGATCAAGTAAAAATTTGTTTATTATTAACAATATTCCACGACCTTTTTATTAGATGATTGTGGCATTAACTTGTGTAATTTTTTTGGGTTAGAGGGTAGGCTAAGAGAAGGAGAAGACTAAGCAAAAATCAAACCCATAATCTTCTCCAAAAAAAGTAGTAATTACTCCAACTAAAACATGACTGGATTCACGTACTATGTTAATTTTCTTTTTTTCAAGTGATTAAGTTAAGAGTATTTTTGAAACCAAATTAACGAGATACTATTTGCAAGTGAAAATAATACAAATACTGATATAGAATATATAGGTGAGGAACCTTGAAAAGCCTTTTGATCCAAAATGAACTTTTAAGTAGAACAAATCAAACACCAAAACAATGTAAACAAGTTTATACATTAAAACTAAAGTCTCTAAACGTTCTCTTTGATCATCTCTTGTAATATGCATCAAGACAATTGTGGTTATACTTTTAAGGCAAATTCCGAAACAACGTCACCGTAGAGCCACTCACTAATTAATGTTCAAACAAGGCATTCCCTGACTTCTTATCTGGGAAGAAATTTCTGTGTCAGGACGCCCAGTCTATTCATACCCGCATTTACAACACTTGGAGACCTTGAGTTATCAGAGTCCACCCTATTATTCACCATCAGATCTTTACCCATCAACCGGAGAATGGGGGCCGAAGGACATGCAGAATCATAATCACTAGCCCTCGAAAACGGATCAACTGCTTCTGCAGAGGTTTCCAGAGAAGACTCTTTCCTATGGTAGCCGCTGGAAGAAAACACCCTTATTTCTTTGTTCAGATCATTTGACTGTCCATCCAAGATGAAATTTGTACACTCTCCTCCACGTAAGCTCTTTGAAGATGTTGGTCTCTCCCATTGGACTTGCGATTTCAGAGAATTCATCCAAGTAAGTCCTTCTTCACAGGAACAACAGCATTGCTGGTTATCACGATTAAGCATGGCAGAGCCTTCACCTAGATCAATCATCCCTCTTTCTGAACTACCTCCAAAAATAGTAACCCTTTCACTTTGAGCAGCAGTAAAAGGTGAACATAATGCTTTATTCCCCGACAATTTTCCAGAGCTGGCACCAAACCATCCTGCATAAACATCATTGCGGACTGAAAAAGAAGCACTCAGGGACTCTTGTTCGTTCGAAGTAAAATTATCTATTTTTCCCAAGTTTGAGACAGTTGATGAGGCAAATAATGGGGACTCTGATAGAGTTTCATCATCCAAATGATCACCATCCCCAGATGGTTGTGCCAAGCTTCTACTTGGTGAACTATTAAGATCTTCAGAGTCCATATCGCTGAAGCTAGGCAAATCTGATCCTGGTGGTCCTGGAATGGGTATAGGATCAACTTCAGGAAAGGAACTTGCTAGCCCAAAATTCAGAATGTAATCGCCTGTTTTCAGCTCCAAACTTTCAGTATCAGCTATATTTCCATAAAACATTTCCCGTTCATCACTCTGACCAGGTGGACTTAAATTACCCGTAGCTCCAACCCTGCATAAAAGACCCTGAAATTTGTCTGAACATTGTAGCAGAGACACATCAGCAACAGTTGCAAGCTCAGGATCCACAGTCGTCCTCATACTTATCTCATTGACTTCAATAGCCAAGCAGGAGGATGAAACAGGATCAATCAAATCCCCAACATTATGAAGATCTTTAATGGAACCATCATTACCACAAGTGTCATCAGCAACATCATTTCTGTGGGAATCTTTACACGTGTCCACATTGTGATCCAATGTTTGCTTTTGCCTCATAAGGACTAAGCTACCTGTGCCAAAAGAGTCACTAAATCTGCTGTTTTTAAGGTGGTCAATGATAACATCAGACTGTTGACTAGTGTCAAAACCAGGATGATTCTGCTTTTGAGCTTTGTGTCCCTTGCCAAATGAAGCTGGTTGTTGCTGCTTTATATGCCAGTCTCCCACTATATGCATAGATTCTTCAGTCCTGCACATCTGGAAAAGGAGAACACAGCAAGTTCAACAAGATGATTAATCAAAAGTTTCATTGAGAATATCAGGAGACGCACACGCAGTCTTGCACAGATTAACCACAGAAGGCGCACTAGAAGAAATCAAGTTTATAGGAGTTCATCAAACCCAACAGCATGATAATTTTTTCCTACAGCAATGACACAAAGGAATTTGTATATTTACTCCTAGATTATTTCTGTTGTTTTTTCATGCCCTCCTCCCTTATCCAGACTCACAAATCACAAAAGTATTGATGTATTTACATTAAGTACAAAAAAAAGGTGAAAGAAAGGAACCAAGACAGTCAGTTGTGCAACCAGAATTAAGAACAGGAAACAAATTGTTCATACTTCAGTCCGGTGACCTTTGACCTTCAATGAGGAATATTGTTTCCTTTGGCGGGTGACTTTAAGATACTTCAAATGTTTAGCAAGACGTTTTTTTCTATTTGGTGAAAAAAACTTGCTTAGATTGCCCTTTCTTGATTGCTTCTTAGACCTTACAGCCTCACTAGCCTTTGAACATGATGATGGAGACATATCACTAAACTTCGAGATGATACGGATTTTCCTACCACTTGAATCAATATACACAGAATCATCGTCTACATTATTTATAATATGCCTGGACAATACTCCAGGATGTGTGCGTCCAGAAGGCATGTCAGCATCCTCCAATGAGACGTCTACATTTGTGGCCCAGTTAGTACCATTTCTTCTATCTAAATCTTCCAGTGTGCAGCAAGGAGCAGTTGCGCATATATCAGTCATTAGTCTCATCTTTCTTGGCTTTATTCTAGGTTTGATTACCTTAGAACTCTTCATCCAGGTTGGTGGAGACTGCGAGGAGAGACATTGATCAATATGCGCATTCAACGTAGTATTTGAAGATGATGAGAAATTTTCACAAACAGGGCATAATTTCGAAGAAATTGCTTCAGGGGGGGCAGTACAAGCAGAAGAAATATCTTCAGGTGTGTTGCGTTTACCGTTAACGCGTATCTTCACCGCCAATCGGCACTTCTTATTGCATGGTTGTGAAGCTGAACTCTTTGTCTTATCGTTAGCAGCAGTAGCTGAAGCTGCAGCTTCTCGCTCATCTGAGACTTCTGACATCGGAAGGTTGCTCGTGGAAACGGATTCTACTTCGGATTGAGAATTAGTGAAAACAACACTCTTGAACCCCAAATTTCTATCCCTTTCATTAGGAAATGAATCTGAATCTCTGTAATCTTCACCAAGCCCAAGCTCCTGGTTACAAGAATGATCAACTTCCAACATTGTACCAGGTCCATTATTCTTTTTTACCAAAGACGGCTTCTCATCATGATTACTCTCTTCACTGTGCAAAATTTTCTCAGCCAAACACCTTTCCGTGGGACTATCTCTCAGACAATCAATAGGCTGAAAAGGAGGCAATACATCCTTCACACCATGCTTCAGACAAAGTTGTAAATTTTTCTGTGAAAAGGGCCAATTCAGACTGATATCTTTGTTCCGAGCAGCAAAGACAAAGTCTCTGCAGATACAAACCATATATTCTCCAATTAAAGTTAAAGAATACCAAAGAAAGGGCTTAATTCGTACCAAGAATGGACAGTAATAAAAAAAAAGGATAATTGGAAAAGACAGCCGCAATAGAAAAGGAAAGTGATGCAGATGGTGGCAAGAAAGGACAAAAATCAGGAATTATATGACCTATTTACTGGTTCTAAAGTACTGCATAATTGTTTGGAATATCTTCATTTTGGGTATATAATTTTAGGGGTGTTTTTCTCAGATAAGTAAATTTCAGAATAATAATTATATCAAGATATTAGATCAATTCCTTAATATCTAAGTAGTATTTCACAACAACAATGTCAAACCCTTAGTCCCAACAACAAGGGGACAGCTACATCAACCAAAAAAATCAACGTGAGTGATTGTCGTTGTTTACGCAGTAAGATAGTGTTTAAAGTTATAAAATCTCATATATACTTTCAATAAATAAAGGAATTCTGGATTGAATTTAGAATTTTTATGGGAAACATTCTTCATCAACATATAAATTGACATCTGGAAACCTGCTTCTCTTCTCTCTTAGAAAAGAGAGCTTTTGGAGGCGGGAAGGAGGGGCAGGGCAAAGCACGCTTATTTGAGTTTGAAGTAAGGAAAATATTTATTTTCGTAATAAACCAAAAACAAAAATAAGGAAATTAAAATGCAGCATTTGCAGAAAGATGAACAACCATTCAAGCAAAAACATGCATTACAAGGGAACACAATAATACAAAAGGCTTAATCCCAAGTCGGCTCAAGAGGGACATATAAAGAAAACAATAGAATAGCACTTAAGTTCCTGATTTTGTTTTAGTGAAGAAATTCAAAAATGTACAAAATCCTCACCGTATAGAGAAGTCAGAGGAGTGATCACATTTTCCCACCTCAACTCCTCCCATTGCTGCAGTGAAAAATCCCCTTCCTAACTTAGATGCCTTCCCTGCTTGCTGACTTGACGACTCAAGCTCATCTTCAGAAATCATGATCCTAGCACTAGACTCAGACGATACACATGCAGGATAAATTCCCTCAGGAAAGCTCTGAGCCTGATCGAATGGTCTCACAGAACCTTGTTTTGCTTTATCAACATCAAGAACAGTTCTTAGCCTCTTCTCGACTTGAGTAGAAAATTCTGCAGCTTCATGTTCCCTTTTCAGACCTTTAGTGCAGTCATTTATCTCATCTTTATCCTGAGATACTTCTTGAGAAGTCTCTAGAGTTTTATCTCTCTCTGAAAGCCAGCCTTGATCCTCCAGATTGGTTTTTAGGAGTCTAAAATGCACATTCTTAGCAGAAAATTCTACTCCTGCATCAATGCCTTTTATATCTGCATGTTCTTTCTTCAAATGTTCAAGCTCAGCTTTAAGAGACTCTACCATTCTGTGGAGGGAGCTATTCTCTACCACCGTTTTTGGCAGTGACTCTGTGGCCTCATCGGAATCTGAAGAGATCATGGCTTTAAGATCTGCAGCATCATCTATGTTCATTTCATTGCTAAAAGTACTCCCAAGTTTACAAAAAAAATTGGTGATTTGAGATTTGGTATTTCTAGCAAGAGTATTATTTGATTGTAGCTTTATAGCTTGGAAGTCTTTCTCGGATGACTTGAGGACACCATTAGGCATTTGAATTCGTACATCAAATTCGGCAAAGGTTTGTTGTCCCGAAGTGGAAGTTTTCTCTACTTCTGTGGATGGGTAAAAGGCATTAGGTTCTAGAAGTAAAGCTGAATTACTGGTATGTGAAACTTTTGTTTGCTCTTGTTTACCACTCAGCACCGCAAGTGCGCTTAAATAGTGTCCCCTAGCAGTATCTAAGTAATGCTTCCTGGACCAAAGAGCCTCTTCAAATTGATTTGCTGGTTTATGTGATGTTTCCGATACATCCATTACCACTATAATTTAAAGGCCCTGGCGTAGAACTGCATAACTGACAGATACAGATAATTTTCAAGCTCAAGCTCAAGTAACAAGCACCGGTTTATTTCTCTAAAATTTGCATGCTGCATATCCTATTCAAGCAAGATAAGCAGTGTGACTGTGTTTACTATCCTCCAAAACCAGAATTTTTTGCATTGGCAAGCATAAATCAGAATTATAAAACAGAATCAACAAGCCCAAACCCACAAATGCATTTTCACCCAAATCAAGTCAAATTTAAAATTAGAAACCAACCTAAAAACATAGTAATTTGTTCCATTATTTGACTTAAAGAAATCAAGTTTAGAAATGTGAAACGAAAACTCTTTCCGAAATTTGCAAAGAAATTCGTCAAAAAAGTCCCCGAAAATAGGCAATAAAGGTTAAAAAAAAAAAAAGATACAGCTTAAAATTGCGAGTGATACAAACAGCAACTAGGATCAGTAGATGAGCTCAGCAATCAACAGTTATTGTGGTTGCACAAGATATCAGAACATACATCCAAATTCCAATCCAAAAAATCAGATTGCATGAATCAAGAAAAAAAAGCAAAATTAGATAAAATAAGCAATAAAATAAAAGCAGTCAGATATGAGATAAGAATAACAAAGAAAAATGACAAACCTGATTGAACAGTAGAACGGAGGAAAAAAAACCCTAAGATGATCAGAAGAGGAGAATCAAATCCCTAAAGAATAAGAAGAGAAAAGTAATCAGTCCAAAATAAAAATGGTGAGGGATGGATGATCTCAATTCTCATATGTTGATTAGTTGTAGAAACTAGAATCAGTGATATTCAACTTTGAGAGTTGATTTGAGTTCAGTTGAAAAACAATCAATTCTCAATTCTCAATTCTCAATTCTCAATTCTCAATTCTCGATACTCAAAAGTCAGTACACACAAACCCCTCCAAATTCACTTTCAGTGGTCTCTGCCGTCAGCGTCACTTACATTCACCAACACATTTTTACCAACACTTTATTTACCAATTACCCCCCTCTCCCTCAATACTTCCTCGGTTCCTTCCTCCTACTCTTTTATTTTGTTCTATTTTTTATTTTTTGAGATGGGAGACCCTTGTTCTATTTTACTTTTTTTTTTTTCAAACAACATTCCGCTATTATTTTTTGGATTGGCTTTTTTTAGAAATTCTATTTGGTAG
Source organism: Amaranthus tricolor (assembly GCF_026212465.1). Taxonomy (NCBI): domain Eukaryota; kingdom Viridiplantae; phylum Streptophyta; class Magnoliopsida; order Caryophyllales; family Amaranthaceae; genus Amaranthus; species Amaranthus tricolor. Next base: position 31,827,587 of record NC_080053.1, read on the forward strand.
CATCTAATTTTCTTGAAATGTCAATGGAACATTCTTTTAAGAAAACTCTACATGGTAGCATCTAGTTTATGCACAAATTAATTGTCGTAGTATTTTCCGTTAAGTTCTTGTTAAATTCCGTTTAATTCATCATTTTGTAATTTTTTTTTGACATGGTAGCATCCAGTTTTTGTTTAATTCACAATTTTAACATTTAATTCACCAATTTAATGTTTAATTCATTAACGCTCATAAATGTTGTAATAATTTTGTTTTCATTCAAATTGTTGACATTATAAAGTTAAAAAGGTAAGTAGTCAAGACTCAAGCACTAATACTAATACATATCTACTTCAAGCAAAATTAAAGATAATTCTAATAATAAAAGCAAGTATTTTCCTGCTAATAAAAAAGATTTGCTACAAAAAAGTTACTTATTTATTTATCTTTTTCTTTACCATTTATGAAAAAAAATGGTATAAATCAATATTACAAAAAGTTAATGATTAACGTCATTAACAAAAAGGAAGATGGCAAGTAGGATTAACGTCATAACCTCTAACAAAATTTTAGCCGTTTGTTGTATCCACTTGTGCATCATTTTATTATTATTAGAATTATCTCTAATTTTGCTTGAAGTAAAAATATGTATTAGTATTAGTGCTTAGCTACTTACCTTTTGAACTTTATAATGCCAACAATTTAAATGAAAACAAAATTATTACAGCATTTATTGGCGTTAATAAATTAAACAGTAAATTAATAAATTGGTGAATTAAACGTTAAAATTGTGAATTAAACAAAAACTGGATGCTACCATGTGGAAAAAACTTACAAAATGAGGAATTAAACGGAATTTAACAAGAACTTAACAGAAAATGCTACGGCAATTAGTTTGTGCATAAACTGGATGCCAGTGGAATTTTCTTTAAAAAGTGCTATCATTGACATTTCATGAAAACTGGATGCTATCATGTGGAATTTCTTTTTTTTTTTTTTTTGTTTTTTAAATATTTACATTATTTTAACTTACTATATTTTGATTTTTTAATCTTTGTATCGCTCATAATTAGAGCGAAGTATCATAGATATTAACTTTTATATTGGTTTTTCTAACTCTTTGTACCTATATCTACACCACTTCCATCTAAAATAGTTGTTACATTTGTTGTAGCAACACATTCTAGTAATAAAGTTTTGGATCAAAGTGCACATATATTAATTTTATTAATAAGATAAATTGATAATAATTTTATTAATAAGATAAATTGATAATGATTTCAACATCTTTTACTTTAAATAAAAAATGTTAAAATAGTGAGGTTGTTAAGATTATAATTTTGTGTAATCAAAATGATTGTAGGAGTAAAATAAGATTACTTATTTTTATTTTCTTTTACTAAAAACAGATAGCCTAGCAAAAAAAATCTCTTTAGAAAAATTTTAGCAACATTTGGTGTAATTTACTGTATTTTTCTATGGTTATCTAATGTATTTTGGTGAATTATGGTCATGATTGACTCTTTCTATGCCTTAGATTTGATTTATTGATTATTTGATGATTTTCATAGTAAAATTGGATTAAAAAAAACTATAATATATTTAAGGAAAGAAATATAAAATTAAATTAAATAGGGAGTTCAAAGATACTAAGATAAAAAAGAGAAACAAAAAGAATTTGAAAAACAATTTTTGTTGGGTTGAAGAAGTTCGAAAAAGAAGAGAAGTAAAAGGCTAAAAAGTGTTCGATAGCAATGCCTTTTGGATTGCAATTTTAACATATGTTCACTCTTTGATCATAATTTTTTTACAGAAACCATATTGATGCAAGACCAATTGGGATGAAAATTAAACTTCAAAAGCTTCCCAACGATATATTACATGCTCAATTTCATAAATAGAGCAAGAAATGACGGTCGGTCGAAAATACAAGGTTTCTCCCATGTCGTGAGATCGAAAAACCGTAAAAAATCATGCTCGACGGATCTCAAAAGTCAAAGTGCCTGGATTTAATTGAAGAATTCGTGAGAAAATGTGTTACTAAGAATATGGGTGTTACTAAACCAAAATAAATTTGTGAGAAAATGTGTTAGGAGAGGGCAAGCCCCCCCCAATGTAAACATGTATCCTATTGTAGTTTTAATATGATGGTTAAGGAAAGGCCAAGCCCCCCAATCAAGCAAAGTCTTAGTACCTTCACATGTGTATTCGATTATACTTAAAAGGAAACTCATCCACAAAATCTGAAAGCCTAAAGCATTTAAATGAACTCGCTAGATCAATACCAACACCAATGATCCATGATAAGAAAATATCACTTACCAGCTACTGGAAGGAAACCATAGCATTGGCAAACAATGATATTTTTTTTTCACCTCGCTAAAGTTTGCTTCTTCAAGAACCAAAAAAATAAATAAATAAATAAATCTTCGTGGAGGATCTTCTAAATTAGCTGTATTAATTAGCTGAATAGGAAAAAGATGATGAGAAATCTTTTCAGACTTCAACCGATGCCTTATGCCTTCAGGTTGAGATATCACACAAATAAATTAGTTGTGCACGCCGGAAAATCAAATTCCTTTGATTTCTAGCTGTATACATAGCATTCATTTTAACCAAGCAAAAGTATAAGTCTACAAACACCTGATTTAATTACCAAAAAAATAACTAAATGTAAGTAACTATAAATTTTATACCTGTGTTTTTGCATTTATAACAAGAACTTGATAAACTATGGGTGACCAGTGAGCTATTTTGATGACTATACAAGTTGCAAAGTCTTTTTAAATGATATATTCCAGAATTTTTCTGCATCTGAAAATAATGGTAAATTAAAGATAAAATTGAAAGTTAGAGAGAAAGAATCTTCAATGAAGTACCGCAAAGAAGAGGACTAGAGGAGAGAAAGAAAGAACAACGATAGAAATTGAATATATATTCTTATTAAGAAATGAAGGAATTACAAGCTTTTTAGACTTATACTATAACTCCATTCTTCTATGCCTACTTATCTCTAACAAATTTTGTTTATTACAAAATTCTCTAACAAACTCGACAGTTACAACTATTTACATGTGTTACTTTTACAGTTATGTTAAAAGATAATAGGCCCATGAAAAGCACATAATATTTTAGCATTGTATTGCCAAGATATTTCTCATAAAACATATTATTGGATGCTTTGCGAATTTTGTATTTCTATTGGGCAACTTCTTTTCCAAGTATTTCACCTTCCCACTAAGGCTAGATAAAACTTCTTGTTCTTTGTCAGACTCAAGTAACTTCTTTAACAACTTTCTAAACGTTCTTTTCAACATGCACTTTACTTTCTTCAGCTGTAGGTTGAACCTCTGACAATTGTCAAGCCGTTGCTCAACAGTTTCAGATTGTTGTACAGGAGTTAGAAAATCTGATTAGAAACTCTAAATAATAAATATGTCCTCTAATCCAAAAATCTAAGGGGTTGTTTGGTTTGATATTTTAGGGGGCAAGTAACGAATTCAATTACTTGATACCGTTTATTTAGTGTTTGTTTAAGAAGATGGGTAACAATTACCGTTACTCAGAGGTAATACATACCCCTAATTTGTTACCTCTCAAAATGTTGGAGAAACACTTTACATTTCCGGATCTTTCTCCCTCAATCCTCATGTATTCTTTCATCTCACTCTTATTTCTAAAATTTTTTTCTCATTGCTCTTAAAATCCGAATCTCATTCTTGGCTACTGATTATGCTCCACACAAACCAGGCCTCCACATCAAAAGCTAATCATCCAACCCGTTAGTAATTTTTATTGTTTGAGAAATTAAAAAAATTTCATTGTGAAAACTTAAGTGGAATGTTTTCCCATAATATTGCCCAAAAAAAATAAATTCCGACTTTGCTTGAAATGGAAAACTATTTCCCACATTACCGTCCACGTAGGATAGATGTGAGAAAATTTTTTTTTCTTTTTTTTTTAATAGAACCGCTACCTGAAATGGCGGTTATGTTTAGGAAACTAAGTAAACCGCTAGATTAAATGGCGGTTTTATATATATTAATTTTTTTTTTTTTTAAAATAGTAAGGAAACCGCCACTTGAAATGGCGGTTTTGTAGTAGTACAAAATAGCAGGTCATATTAATTTTTTTTTTAAAAAAAAAAATAATAAGCAAACCGCCACTTCAAGTGGCGATTTTGTAGCAGTACAAAACAACAGGTCATATTAATTTTTTTTTTTTAAATAAAAAATAAAAAAATAGTAAGCAAACCGCCACTTCAAGTAGCGGTTTTGTAGCAGTACAAAACAGCAGGTCATATTAATTTATTTTTAAAAAAAAAATAGTAAACAAACCGCTACTTCATGTGGCGGTTTAGTGCTTAAGGCAAACCGCCATCTCAAGTGGCGGTTTTGTCTGAAAAAAAAAAAAAAAAAAAAATTCCACGTGGACGGTATTGTGGGAAATACTTTCCCACATAATGCAAAGTGGGAATTATTTTTTTTGAGCAATATTATGGGAAAAGATTCAACTTATGTGACAAACCAAAAAATAAGTAAGGGAAACGTAAACAAGTGTTTCCCCTACATTGTTATACCAAACAACATATAACCATAACCATTATTTTTACTTTTACCCCTCTTTATTAATTCTCTTTCCCTTACATTTTCTCTTTCCATACCAAACACCCCCTAAAAGTATAAAAAATGGGTCAAAAGGTTGGGTTTAAGTCTATCTGAACCCGAAGCCTTAAAAATATTTTTTTGAATGCAGACCCATAGGGTCCAAAAAAATAGACCCTTATCCTTATAAAATGATAGAGTTTAATAGGGTTGATAGGGTCGGAGTGGGATCTTGGATCCTTGTCTATCTCCAGGGTCGATAAAAATTAAAATCTGTGTGTACCATGCAAAAGAAATATACTTCACTAGTGTAGAAACCCGTGCAATGCACGATTTTTTAGCATCTTTATATATAAACATATGATGTTAAAAAAATAAAACTAGAAATATTAGGCTATAGAAACACTCAATTTTGACAAGTATATGTATAAATTATCTCCATAATTTAAAAAATTTTCAACAATATTTTATGCAATATATTATATTCTCTAATTACTCAATTTAACTATAAATAAATGCTAGTTAAAGATACTTTAATAATTGGTTAAGATCAAAGGTCATATCATTTTTCTTTAGCCAATAAATGAATTCTATTTGACAAATACTTTAGTTATATTGAAATTTTTCATGCTTTTTAGTATAATGTATGATTCCACTATAAATACTATTGATAATAATATTTTAGTAGAGTGCAAATATTTCGGAGGAAGTACGAGTTTACTCGACTCTTGAATAATACACAAGGCCACCTCCACATAATTCAACATTTTGAGACATTTCCAGGCTGAGGCAGTGAGGCTTAAGGAAGCAGCAGGATCAACCTGGCTAATAAATCAACTTTGTCTCTATCTGTAAGGTCTCTTTCATCAATTTTGTCTTTTTTTTTTCTGATGAATTAGTAAGAGTTGTTTTCTATTCAAATGAAGAGCCATTTATAATTTACACTAAGTAACTACACACTTTTGAAATGAGACGACTTTTTGATACTATTTTTATTTGATTAATTTATATATATTATATACATATATTTAATATAGGAGTATTAAAATAATTATTTATAATTTTATAGTAATTAATTAAAAATATATATTAAATATATGAGTCCAATTAATAATAAGACGATCTCATCTAAAACGAATTACTATAAAATTAAAATTATGTAATTATATTAATAGACTAAATGTATATGTTCCAATTCTAATAGATTTAGTCTCACCGATCTTATTTAAGAATTGAAACTACACAGCACAAAACAGACAAGTGAGAAGGGAAAAAGAGAAACGGAGGATTCTGATTCTCCTGAATCTTCATCTTCTTCCTCCTTTTCTCCGATCGACTTTCTCTTTCTATCTCTCTACAGATCTCTCCTAATTCCTCTCGTTCTTTCAAACAGGTAGGTAGCTGCTTGTTCGATTCTTTCTCCGCTCTACTTATTTTATTTTATTTATGTTTATTTATAATTTTTTTAATTATTTTTTATTTTTTCTATGGATTAGGACCGGAGTACTTATTTACCGAGAATTATTATAACTAAATTTGTCTCCAAACCCAATCAGTCCAGTCACCAGGTTAATTCATTTTCTTTCTGAAATTGCAAATATTCCATGTTGAGAATGTTGGCACAAGTCTTGATGGGGACGGAAGGAGGTGGTCAGTCACTCTTTTCCACCATCAAAATCGCGATCCTCCCCATTGCTAAGGTCTTTACCATGTGCTTCCTCGGCTTTCTTATGGCCTCTAAGTATGTCAACATCCTCCCTGCCAACGGCCGCAAATTGCTCAATGGGGTCCGTTTCATTTTCTGCTTTTTTAATTATTTTTTTATTACCCAAAAAAAAAAACTCAATCTTACTATTTACCGGGTTTGATTTTTGAAATTGCAGCTGGTTTTTACTCTGCTTCTCCCCTGTTTGATTTTCTCCCAATTAGGGCAAGCTATTACTCTCCAGAAAATGCTTGAATGGTTGGTTACATTCCATTCTTAATACTTAATAGTACTTCATTCGGATAACTTCAAAATTTACAAATAAAATCACCTAGTACAATTATTAATCGAAAGTGATTTGTTTTTGCAGGTGGTTCATCCCCTTCAACGTTGTTCTAGCCACGATTTCAGGATCACTCATTGGCCTAATCGTTGCAACTATTGTGCGCCCTCCATACCCATTCTTTAAGTTCACTATTATACATATTGGAATTGGTATTACTTCTCATTTTTAGAAGAAAAATCTTATTTCTGACCCCTGGACTGTTTCTTTTCCTGCTCGTTTGTTGATGTACATCTATTAATTATATACTTCTTGGTCCATTATGCTACATTTAGACTTTTGCGCAACTCAATACTTATTTTGATCATTTATATATTGAATTATGCATAACCAAATATTATAAAAGGATATCATTCTATATATTAAAGCAAAGACCACCTAATGACATGTGTTATCCTCTGGTAAAAATTTTTCCCCCTCAAATTAGCTTCTCACATACACGTTCTTATAACTTTATTGTAGCTTTCATGACAAAATTACTATACATTAATGCATACAATTGCAATAATTTTGACTATTTAAGATTAAGGAGATTTATATCTTTATATGCGTTGGAATATTATATGTGATTTTAGTAAGATTGAAAATAAGTTTTTTTTCCCTTTATATGCATTGGAATCTTATATGTGATTTCAGTAAGATTGAAAATAAATTTTCTATTTAATATTTATCATCTATATATTGCTACAAATTAGTGTGACATTTTCTAGCTCTAAATTGAGTATGTCTCTTTATTTATACTGTATATTATATTATTAGTCATCATTCTATATAATACTCTCTCCGAATCAATTTAGATGTCCCATTTGCTTGGGCACGGTTATTAAGGATTGTGTGGGGTCCATTAAAAAGGTTAAGTAGTAAAGGGTAAGTAGAAAAGGGTAAGTAATGAAGGGTAGTTGGGTAAGTAAGGTACATGGGGGTATATTTGTAATTACTTGTGTGAACTAAGGATATTTAGGTAAAAAAAGATTGACAAAAATAGAAATGGGACAACTAAAAGGACTTTGCCAAATAAGGAAATGGGACAACTAAATTGGTTCGGAGGGAGTATTATGTTTACTAAATGAGGTTTATGAATAACTTTATCGAGTAAGTGGCTAATTGCAAAAATAGTTGTCTTGTATTGCGAAGCAAAGACAAAAGAGGTCAAAGAAAAATAAATAAACATTATTATAAAAATGAAATGGGTAACTCAAAGGCTTAAATAAGGTGAGCAGCAAAGTGAAGGTGTATAAAATCTCGTCATTTGCAAGATTATGAATTTCATACACCATTCCTATTTATCAGCACTTGGAAATAAATGTTGCGTTTAAAAGAAAAGTCCTAGAAAAGAGAAAGGCAAAGGAGATAAAATTGTAATTTGATAATTATGCTACATTTGAAATTCTTCTTTACATTTATTAATATTGCTATGTGGAAATTCATTTTAATATATCAACAACTTAAGTTAATTATATTTCGCCTGGTACTCAGTGATTGAAAAAGTGTCATTTAAAATTAAGGGATCTTTCTTTAGTATATTGTATGATATGATATGATGACTTTACTATCTTTGTCTCACTTGGTTTGTGCACATTTTCAAATATATTAATCGATGTCTAATGCAATTTATTGTGCATAATTAAAAATTATAAAAATCGATATTAATAAATTGTATTGTAATGAATCAATTAAAATAAATTAGTCATCATTCTATATACTAAATGGTTTACTAAATGAGGTTGATAAATAACTTATCGAGTAAGTGGCTTATTGCAAAAATAGTTTTCTTCTATTGCGAAGCAAAGATAAAAGAGGTCAAACAAAAATAAATAAGAAATGGATAACTCAAAGGCTTAAAGCTATTCAAATAAGGTGGGTAGCAAAGTGAAGGTGTATAAATGTTGTCATTTGCAAGATTATGAATTTCATACACCATTTCTATTTATCAGCACCTGAAAATAAATGTCACATTCAAAAGAAAAGTCCTCCTAGTAAAGAGGAAGGCAAATGAGATAAAATTGTAATTTGATAATTTTGCTACGTTTGAAATTCTTTACAAAAATATTACTATGTGGAAATTCATTAAATATATCAACAACTTAAGTTAATTATATTTCGCCAATCACTCAGTGATTGAAAAAGTGTCATTTAAAATTAAGAGATCTTTCTTTAGTATATTGTATGATATGATATGTTGACTTTACTATCTTTGTCTCACTTGGTTTGTGCCCATTTTCAAATATATTAATTGATGTCCTAATGCATTTTATTGTGCATAATTAAAAATTATGAAAAGTTGATATTAATAAATTGCATTGTAATGAATCAATTAAGATCACAATTGACTTTGATGTAATTTATATATTTGAAATGATTTAAATTATGAGTGTTATAAATAATGCTAAAAACTAAATTGGGTAAATGAAGGGAGTATGTTATAAGTATAGTTGAATTTGAAGAATTAGAATTGTTAAAAACTAAATATGGTATAGGAGTTTAAGGTATCTCAAGGAAAGATTTGATTAAAAGATAAGTTGAAAATTGATAAGAAATTGAATTTATGTTCGAACGTCGAAAGGAGAGAGAAGCTTTGTGTTTTGGGTTGTTCAAGAATATATTTTCCTTATCTTACAAGTATTCTTTATATTCATTTGTATAAGTTGTTTGGTCTACAAAGCAAAATAAGCATGTATCTTGTGTATCTACTCCATTACATACGTTGGAGTATTTATAATCTATTCAATTTTTGATAAAATGAATTTTTGTATATCGTGTTTAACACGGGTAATCAACTATTATTACATACATACATCTTACATATAGTGATTATTAAATAGCTCATGCTTAGGATGAGTAATCGACAATTATGTTCCAATGATGTGTAAATATTGTTATTTATTATTCAATTTTTATTGTTGTGATTTTTTAAAAATTATTATCCGTAGTTTTCTTCCTTAACTTTTATCTATTTGTAACGATTATATTATTCATGCATAATAATTTCTAAATTATGTCTCATGCTTTAGCACGGGTGATCACCTAGTTATTATTAAAATACGCAATTAGATGATTTAAAATGCCACTTGACTATATTTGTTCTTACATATTAATTGCAATATATAAAATAAGCTTGAACGATAAAGAGTGGAATAACTATAATGTAGCAAGTATAATGATTAATGAGTCCTATGTAACTCAGCGTATTTATATGCTGGTGCCTAAAATACATCTCTGCCTCTTTATGTCGTCAGTTGTGATTTGTGATTAACTCTTTGCTTTTCTGCAGGAAACATTGGCAATGTACCTCTTGTCTTGATTGCTGCTTTGTGTAGAGATCAATCTAATCCTTTTGGGGATTCAGACAAGTGCAGCCGAGATGGAACCGCATATATTTCATTTGGTCAATGGGTATGTTTTTCCTTTTTTGCCCAACTAATGCTTGAACTGCCATGTTTTTCAATGATCAAGTTCCTGTGGTTACACTCTGGGTTTCTACCAATCTATTATTTTTGATAATTTAATAAAGCAAACTAAATAAAATAATACCCTCTCCTATTCACTATTATTGTTCTATTTGATATTTTTGATACTATTCATTGATCACTCTTAATTTGTATTTTATTCTTAATCTATAAGTCAAAACATAGTTAAATGAGATTTTGTTTGATTCATTTCGATGTAACTTTTACTTCAATATTTAACAAATTTTAATTAAACACAATTTGAGATATTTACGATTAAATATGTTCATTTGCAAACGTTTAAAAATCAAATGGGACCATAATAGTGGATAGGAGGGAGTAACTCAAGATGTCATAATAATGTATGCATAGACATAGGCTGCCACATGTCTTTTTCAGCGGTCCGACGTGTCTAGGTAATCAAACTCTAAAGATTTCCAACAAATCATACTTGTCCAAAGGACTAATGAATCAACAATATAGATGTTTTAAAATCGTTGCTAACAAAATTCCGCCACGTGTGTTGATACATGTCACCTAAAACAAAACAATAGAAAGCGTCGAACCAAAATGATCAAGTAAGGGTACACAATATCCACCACAATTATCAATCAATAATATCATCAGTCGTCGTAAATACGTATGCCTATGTCGGCCAAGACAAGATAATAAGGGTTCCCTACGTATTTGCTTGATCACAGACCTAACATGATCACTTTATAAAGGAACATGTCTCTGTATGATCGAGAAGTTGTATATTTAAGGTGATTTAAATGGACACTTAGGAGTAAGTCGCAGTGTCTACGAAATCGTCCATGGAGGTTTTGTTAATGTTACTAGAAACGTACAAAAAGAATCCATTTTGAATTTTGCACTTTCGTACGATTTGTTGGATGCTAGCACATGATTTAAGAAAAGAGAATCATTTAGTGAGTTCTATAATACAAACCATATTGATTTTGTTTGACAAAGAGTATATATGCATCTTTTCTTGTATAATTGTTATAGCTTGTATTTAATATGATATAAAAGTTGGACAAAACAAACAAGTGTTAGAAGCCTTCACTAATATTAATGGTTTGATATAAATAATGGTCACTAGTCTTGCTTGTGTTACATGCTAACCATCCATGCTCCCTTCAGCTTTACTTATCTCGCTCTTCATCATAGTGAAGTTATGATGTGGTATTGCTTCCGAGTACGACTTATTTCGTTTCAACATGATTTTTAGCTCATAAGTTTGAGCCTGTCCTTTTTGTCTGCCAGGTAGGTGCAATTGTTCTGTATACATTTGTATTCCAAATGCTAGCACCCCCTCCTGAAGGTACCTTTGATGTTGAAGGCGGACCTCTTCCTATCAAAAATCAATCACACAATAGAACTACAGCTCCGGAACAAGTTCCTTTACTATCTCAAGATCCAGGGTCGAACATATCAAATGTGTCGAATAAAGGAAAGGCAAGACTCTTTGTTCTTTTCTAATAGTTACTAATTTATAGCTCATTTTCTGTTGAATTAAACTTGGTGACTGTTCTTGACGAAGAAGCGAAGTCTTTACAATTTCCTCATTTACAAAGTCTTTGCTTCACCTATACTTCGCTGATCGTATTCCACGGGTCATATGTTGTTATACTTATCAGAATACTGCTTTTTTGTCGTATGGCTAACTAGAAGTTGGCTTCAAATCTTGTGAGGGTTCACTGTATGGTCAATCATATCCGAATGATTTGTAGTCCCATCTTTCAGAATACAGTCACAAGAAAAGTATAACAAGTTTCATGTCTCTTCAACTTGGACTCTGTGGTGTGGTCCCATGATGATACAGTATTATCTTACTGCTCATAGTCTCATACACTAGGTTCATTCTATTACATGTCAACTTGTCTAGAGGTGCATATGCTTAAGAATATTGTTTTTAAGCTGTCGTACCTCTATTATACTAAGCTTTAAGTTGTGCTGTATTGTAGATCAAGGAATTCTTGATGTTCGTATATGACAAGCTTAAGCTGAAACAACTCATTCAACCTCCTATCATAGCTTCTGTAAGTTTTTTCTTATTTACTGGCTAATATTAACTTTTCGGTTTGCAACTTGCAATTGTGTAGTCTTTCTAGTGCATTAATATTAGATAGCTGAGGCTGAAGTGGTTGGCAGGCTGCTACTGCCTTTTCGTCTCATATGTTAAATGTTAAAGTATATTGCATTCTATGGTTCAGCAAAAATAATAGCATGTGCTTTTGCACGTACAGCTAATTTGCGAATTAAAACTGGTGCATTTTTAAACTGGAACTGCTGCACTTTCATATTATATACCACCTGCTACAGCAACATAAGAAAAAAAATGAAGAAAAGAGCATGGCTTGATTATCGAACATTGTCATGTTTATGCTCCAGAATGTTCCAAATCAACATGAAAATGTGTTTTGTTGTTAAAGAGATATAGTTCAGTGGAAGCTTAGAACTTGGCTAGTTCTGGAGCAATAATTAAAGAATTGTTTTTGTGATAGAATGGACAAAAAAAGTTATGTGTTATTTACAATTTACAAATGCATACGTGTACGTTTATCAATGCACATTTGAATGCCTCCTTCAGCCAAAAAACTTGTTTGAAACTTGCAAATTTAGTTCTCTGACAAGGTTATTTATGTTTGAGCTAGATTGTGAAAGTACCTCAAAGGAGGCTCAGTTTTAGTTTATATATATATATATATATATATATATATATATATATATATATATATATATATATATATATATATATATGAAGAAGTTCTAGTGAGAACCATCCTTATATGAGAACCGTGAGAACCAATCTGCTTAACAAAAAAGTGTTATTTTTTTACTAAAAAAGTGTTACTTTAAGCAAAAAAATGTTACTTTAAGAAAAAATTTTTGAAAAAGAACTCACAATAAGGTGTTACTTTTTACATAAAAAGGTGTTACTTTTCGAGAAAAATACACTTTTTCGGCTAAAAAGTACCAGATTTTTTTAAAAACAAAAGTAACTTTTTTTGTCCAAAAGTAACACCTTTTCTGTGAAAAAGTTTTTCGGAGAGATTGGTTCTCACGGTTCTCATATAAGCTTGGTTGTCACTGGAACTTGACCATATATATATATATATATATATATATATATATATATATATATATATATATATATATATATATAGGATCAAGTTCCAGTGACAACCAAGCTTATATGAGAACCGTGAGAACCAATCTCTCGGATAAAAATGTGTTACTTTTTCACAGAAAAGGTGTTACTTTTGGACAAAAAAATGTTACTTTTGTTTTAAAAAAAATCTGGTACTTTTTAGCTAAAAAAGTGTTACTTTAAAAAAATACGTATATACAAAGTAACACATTATTTTCGAAAAGTAACACCTTTTTATGTTAAAAGTAACACTTTATTGTGAGTTTTTTTTCTTAAAATAACACTTTTTTGTCTAAAAGTATCATCTTCGTTTTTAGAAAAAAGTAATATTTTTTTGCCTAAAAGTAACATTTTTTTAGTAAGAAAGTAACACTTTTTTGTCAGACAGATTGATTCTCACGGTTCTCATATAAGGATGGTTCTCACTTAAACTTCTTCATATATATATATAGAGAGAGAGGGGCTATTATTGGGTACACCATAATATTTATGAAATCCTAGACTACTCAATTATGAAACTATAGAAACTAATTTTTAACATATTTTTTATCTTTACACCCCGCAATTGAAACGAGAAGACAAAGAATGTTAAAAATGTAGCTAAATTCCAAGAACAAAGGAGAGGCCTTTGTTTACTAAATGTATATCTATCTCGTCATGTTTAGTGCATTGGTGGATTGAGGAGTGCACAACACTCACATTATTACAAAGCCTAGTTTAGCATGATGAATTGGAGCCATGGGAGTGTAACTCATGCAGTAGGCAGCTAGGCCACAAATCCTCAACAATAGTTTTAGAAACCCTACAATACTCGAAATCTGAGGGCTCTTTATTTATCTTCTCTTGTTTTTCAATTTCTTTTGTCTCTTCTTTGAATGATATTGAGCAATCTATCGCTGTGCCTTTGTCGATGTAGGTCACAGTTGACTAAATCTCGTAGATCTTGTGTCATTTTAACTTTATACTTCTCAAATTTATGTTTATATTTTCTTTTCTATGTCTTGCAATAACTAAAATATTACACTGTAAAGTTCTACACCATTATTTACAACAATCGTTGGGAGCTTCCATGAATAAGAAAATTTGCCTTCATACATAAAGGGTTGTGTAAAGGTCAAGTATAATAGATTTGAAAGGTTAGATCACATATAGGATCATCAAAATCAGCACCAACCTTAGATTTAGCGTGAATTAGAGTACGAAAGGGAATGGGGAAGAAAAGAATCATAATATTAATTAATATAAAGAAACTGGTGAGGTAGGAGCTATTAAAGTTGGGAATTATTAGAGTTTATTCTTCATTAATCTCATGAATAGATATTAATAAACTGCAATATTAATCATGTCTTCAACTCCTTTGAGTAATGGTTGCCATTTGATTTGGTGGAGAGGTAGGGGAAATATTACTTATAGTATAAAAAAACTCAAATATTAACGCATTATTATAGAAGTTTTAATATAAAAATATAAAATAAATTATTTTAATCGTTCTTGTCAGTTTTCATTTCTTATTTATATCATATGTGCTTCTTTTTTATGTGAAGTTTCACGCGGTGTTTGCTACCAATAGTCAATCGGAAATAACCTCATTAGTGTTATCACTAATAAGGGTAAAGTTGTGTACATTCATTCGACCCTTATACCCCACCCTAGGTGGGAGCCAATTAATAAACATTGGGATAGTGGAATGTTGTTGTGGAAAGTGGAATGTTCTCGTCAAGTTCTCATATTTTGAAATCGACATACAATTGTATTTAATTTAACATCTAAAACAAATCTTTCTTTAAAAAATTTTCATAAGAAATACATTTTTATTACTAAAAACTACTCCTATAATAAAATAATATGCTTTTTTGGTTATTATAAAACATTTATAAAAAAGGATTAATATATAGGCTTGAACAAATAAACATAACCTAAAAATACAAAAATCAACTAAAAATAGAGTGCATGCCACTGCAATCAAAAATACGTACGGTCGGGTTTGACCTAGTTTTTAAGGTTTGGTCATTTTCGAGTTCTAACCTATAATTTTAGGCCAAATGAAAATTTGATAGGTCCAACATTGTGCAACTAAGTGGAGCTTACATTGATGATAATTGAAAAGTCTTACTATTTGCTATAGAAAAACCATTACCTGAATACCAAGTGGCTCTTGCTTAGGCAAAATATGAGGGTCAGATGTACACAACATTACCCTTGTAATAATCGCAAGAAGGTTTCATTTGATTGTCTTTTTGCAAGCATTATTTACAAATTCACATAAATAATGAGTACGCATGATTTTCTGAGTCATAATACTATAGGACATTATTATTCAAAATCAAAGAACGTTAACTCTTTTGCTCCATTGAGAATGGATATAATTGCAAACTCTTGCTTTTGAATGAAAAAATATCATTATCCTTTTTGCTTTTCCATTGTACAGACTAATACAATACTTTCCAATTCATAGTGTAAAAATAAGGTTGTATTGCATTGACCGCATTGTAAAGCTTTTCAAAACAAATGAATGGATATTTACCGTGTTGTAAAGGTGTAAAAAGCCGCGTATTGAGCCGTATCAAGGGATATCTTATGATTTGATTGATATTTGTGTTACGAGAACCGCATCACTCCCTATATCGCATCACGCTTTCATTACCGCGAACACGACCCTTATTGTATTTTTATCCTATGGTTCCATACCTTTCTAATTAAGGATTTTTACATTTCTTTTCATAATAATTTACTTAGTTTATTCCTTCCATCATGATATTGAATTTTGAATTTTTTTTCTGCAGGTACTGGCAATGATATTTGGATGTGTTCCATTCTTGAAGCGTTTAATCTTTACAAGTGATGCTCCACTATATTTTTTCACGGACAGCTGCATGATTCTTGGGTAAACTTCGTTTTTTTATCTCTTATATTTGAAGGGCATTAAATAATTTAATAAATGTCAACATATCATTTTGGATTAAGTTCGTTCATAATTTGTTTTCCTTCTCTTTATTTCTCTTATCAAAATGTCATGGCTTGAACTTGTACTTTATTTGGTACCGTGTATGGAATGGAAGGACATAACATGGAAAAATACATTGACCACTATAAAGGTGTCAAGTAAATTAATATTGTAATAAGTCCATCTGATAACTTAAAATGTTGCTGCAAATGAAGTATTCAAGGCTATGCTACACTTCTCTCTAAGTTCTGATGTATAATTTTGTATGTCAGGGAGGCTATGATACCTTGTATTTTGTTGGCATTGGGAGGAAATCTTGTGGATGGTAAGTTTACTTGTTGAAGGTGTTGTATGTTGCTGAGGAATTGGTCAATCAGAACTGAAACTTTATAATAATTGCAGGGCCTGGTAGCTCAAAATTAGGGCTTAAAACAACTGCTGCAATTATTTTTGGGCGGTTGGTTTTAGTACCACCATCGGGGCTTGGCATTGTGACTCTGGCTGATAAGCTAGGATTCCTTCCTGCTGGTGACAAAATGTTCAAATTTGTGCTGCTGCTCCAGTACTCAATGCCCACATCTGTGCTTTCAGGTACTTTATGATGGATTCTTTCCCTGGAAGGTCTTAATGTTGTTAATGTTGTGTACTTGAGTGCTTGAGTTCAAGCTTCTGACTCATCTGATTGTTGCAGATTTTCAATCTAGTGACGCTAAAGCTTCCTGTTGCCCTTTTTAATGATTGAAATTGATTAAGTAATGAATTTGTATTCTATGTAGGTGCTGTTGCAAACTTAAGAGGATGTGGAAAGGAATCTGCTGCAATACTGTTTTGGGTTCATATTTTTGCAATTATTTCAATGGCTGGATGGATTGTGCTATACATCCACATTCTCTTCTAAAAATAGACGGCTCTCTATGCCGGATGAACTTTTGCTTGTTAAGGTCATAATTGAATTTTATTTGGATGAAATGGATCAAAATGGTCAAGTTCTGAACTTGACAAGCAGAAGCTATAGTTATTTGAGGCTGTACAGCGCCATATGGAACTATAAACTTGAGGATTGTTATACATGTTCCTTGCATAGTCATAATTCAAAGTTCGGTTGTGGTAATAGAAAACAGGGGGGAGGGGGCAAGGGTTGTGTTCGTGTACATAGCTGTTGACTGTGGGTGTACTAGTGAGAAACATTTAGGTTCTAAACCTTATTTTACCTAAAGTATTCTTCCAAATGATTTGGGAGAAGCTGTTTTGTGTAGTTCATACATGTCTTGATAAATAATTTGCTGTGCATACTGCATACTCGATAAGATCATCTCATCTCTTTCGAAGCAGTGGTGGAGTTAAGTTTGGATGAAGGTCGGCCATCGGTCCATTCTAATGTAACAATTATATAATATGAGATATTCTTCTCACTAATTTTATTTTATTTTTTTTGATTTAGGGTGAGGAGAATTCTGACTATAGGATGAGGGAGAAATGGAGAATGATCATTGAATTCCTGAGCAAAAGCCTTCGATTGCTAGATCAATTCGTACTAAAATCTTCTATTCATGTTACTTTTGTATTACTTATAATATGAAAATTTAAAATCCACTGAAGATGATTTTTGGGATTTCTTGCTTTTGTCTTCCAACTAAATTCAATTCCAGTATTCCGTGCCATCTAGAGCTTTTTATCTTGGGTAGAATTTATGTCTTAGCTCCTAAGAGTTTGCAACAACATATTATTGTATGGAACTATATGGAATTATGTAGATAAGATGAAAAATGAGAAAATAAAAGATATATATATAAGAATTAAGCAAGTGGTGGGTTTGGATAGATTATCCAAAATAAAAATGTTGCAATGTAAGAAATAAACCAAAAAAAAATGTTGGCAGAAAATGTGATGAAAGTTGGTGGGCGTGAACATACAGTGAAACAAAAAAAAGTGCAATTGATTAAGGAGCAGGGGAAGCTGTTCTATTAAAAAAATTTCCAAGATAAGTTTTGGAAGATTTTAATTCCCAAAAATAAGTATTTTCGTGTCCGCCTAAGATCAAGTTTGTTGCCGATACTGCAAGTTTTATGATGTAAGTGCCATTCCCTAGTTATTGCATGTTCAAATTTACAGCTTATTTTGTATTTAAAAATTGATAATTTTGTATACTTATTCACTTAATTATTTTCTCAAACGGTTATTGTATTTTAGTAATCGTCAGAAAGTTGACAGGAAGTAGATTGTCGATATATTAACACCAATGGCCATCAATAATCCATACACATTCTGCTCAGCGATAGGCAGACTATCTTCCCAACCCAAGGTCGCAGGCCCTTGGCTGGTACTTGATAGTTTGTTCTTGAGCTGGGAACCAAGGTGGATCTCCCAATTCTGACTTTAACAGGACACACCTTCAGACTTAGTAATCTGGAGTTTTCACCTGGCATCAAACTGTGCCTTTCCCATCCTGAGATAGCATTACATGAACCACTTCGTACCAAGCATTAGGTAAGCTAAATTTTGGCTTGAATCAAAATAATAAAATCAGAAAGTCAAAGTGACCAAATCTGTCAACAGACTTCTAGGATAAACTAATTGACGTAGACTTGCCTATGCCACATCATTTGACCTGGCCCCAAAGCATACCTACCACAAGAACATCACCTGATCTGAACTCAGTCCATGCAAGATACAACTGAACCAAACTTCATCCATACACCTTTTTGCCATAGCTCAACATCGTGCCGCAAATGAGATGTCAATCATAATATACAACATAATTGTATCTAAGAACAATGGGTTGAGAGTCCTAGTCCATCCCAACGTCTAGGAAATTCACCATCCGATTTCTGAATCACTGTTGTGTTGGTTCTACAACAGGGGGTATACAATCTACCTTGTAAAACAAAGCCTGTTACAAAGTAGAGAAAGCAGCTGTTATCAATTCATTGTAGACATAGAAGCAACAACCAGTTTAGATGCAACAAGAGCAGCATGGTATCACTCAATAATTGCAGAATAAATCTACGAACAATAAATACAAGATGTGATTTCTTTGCGCTAGCTACAACCTTAAACAACAACATAGAACCCATAAAACCAGTGACAACTCAAAAGCAACAATTTGTTTTATGAAGAGGTCCAAAACATACCACTACTAAAACCCTTAGTAGCAACTTTCTTAAAATCCTCATCTACTTGCCTTTCTCAATGGCTTTCTCAAAACCCTCACCTGAGGATTACACTTCAACTTTTCAAGACATCATAAATCAAGGCTCTCCCTATCTCATTGCACTGATCAGTTTACCCCACCAATCCATGATCCTTTCTAGACAAAGAGTCCATAACTAGACACACCAATCAATGGCACATGCAATTAAAGATATATGCACTCATTAGCCACAAATTACTATTTCCATTTCCAAAGGATACAAAAAAATGTCGAGAGAGAAAGGAAAAGAAAGATCAAAAGGTAGAAGAGTGTGAAAGAAACACTTTACTATAAGAGGAAGAGAGAAAAAGTAAACATCAATCGTAAACATACTGCAAAACAGAGATTATTTTCTGAAAGGGAGGGACATTCATTAAGAAAAACTACTTAAAGTAAAGCACCTGTACCTTTCTAAAAAAGGTTGAATATGAGTTGTCCCATATTAGCTTGTAAGTCCCAGCCATACATGTGCAAAAGTTGCCCTGAAATTCATCAATTCATTTGAATACACAGCAGCATCAAATCATGACCACTTCTTGTTTATGTGAAATTGCACATGACATTTGCTACCAAGATTTAATCGGAAACATCCTCTTTCTTAGTTTTATCATTAACAAGGGTAGGCTGCATACATCCGACCCTCCCAAACCCCACTCTAGGCGAGAGCCACTTTAGCAACATCAAGAAGATTACAACAGCAACAAATTTCCATTACTCAAAGCCATTGAGTGGCTCCTGCCTAGGCTGCCTTCCCCTTGTAATTGAAAAGAGCATTGGTAAGAAAAAAAATAGTCAGCAGAATTACTTACTTGATCAGAGTCACAACGACGATAGGGCAAGATAAGCTGTAACATGAATATTAAATAACACTTGAGTCACAAATTAAAAAATGTTGTCTTGTTGATGCTTCATATGCATTATAGATAAAGAGTTTACAGAAAAAAATCCGCTTAATTGATAACTTACAACTTTTTCACCAGAAGAGCTGGTATATTCCACACTGAATCCAATATCCTGCATACAGCAATACGAGGCTCAAATCTCAATCATACCCATGAGAAGCAGTGTAACAAAGAAAAAATGATATAATAATCTCTATGTGATAAGCAGGAGAGAATAGAAGCCCCATATGAGGTTGTTTGCTATAAAGGGTCAACCCAAAATAGCCTTTTTATTCTTTTGTTTTTGTACAAAGTTAAGGTTGTATACATCCAACACAAACCCATACTAGGAGGAAGCCTAGGTAGGAGCCACTTAATGATATTGCAATAATGAAATAATGTTGATAAGAAGTGAGTTTTGTCATGCCACCTTGCTACCTCAATGGCTCAGAATTAGCATTGACCTATCTACATTAATTTTATGTTTTCTACACCTTCAAGCCATGCTAATTTAGCTCTTGCATGCCGAATCTTGAGAATGCCTTGTCTAGGTTTTCCAGTTGTATGAGAATTGTGTGCAGGAACAAAATGTTGCAAAGAAATTTAACAAAATCCCACAACAGTGAAGTGGGCATCAGAAAAAAAGTTTGCTGGAAGCCAAATCTGACGGGTGGACTAGGGTCAAGTAGATTAAAATCAGCCCAGTAAAGCTCATAGTGTAAAAGCAAGGCTGCATTGCATCACATCGGCCACATTGTAAAGGTTTTCAAAATAAACGAATCGATAAATTCCGCGTTGTAATGGTGTAAAAAAACCGCATAAAGCAGCTCAAAGTAATCAAATTTTCAGTTGATAACTGCACCTTTCATTTTTGAACAAGTTGGCTTCTTACTTCAAAGGAAAGAAGATAATGCACTTCACAAGTGTCTGAAATTCTGTTTTCAAGAATCAGAAAAGATAATGGTGCAAGAGACGCTCATAAAGCTGATAGCTTCATAGTTGACAAGGAGCATGGAGCAGTACTAAAACCTTTATAGGAATCATTGCTCAATCAATGCCTACATTTGCATGCAAAGACCCATGTAAATTGACGAGTTTCAGATGTCCAATACAGTTTACATTGGCACACTAAAAAATTTCCATTAGC
The DNA here is from genome assembly GCF_026212465.1 of Amaranthus tricolor. Taxonomy (NCBI): domain Eukaryota; kingdom Viridiplantae; phylum Streptophyta; class Magnoliopsida; order Caryophyllales; family Amaranthaceae; genus Amaranthus; species Amaranthus tricolor. The sequence continues at coordinate 31,848,980 of NC_080053.1, forward strand.
TAATGTATACAATACTAGTTATAAAGAGAGAGAAAAATTTCCAGCCGTCATCTCCCATTCATATACTCAGACTCAGTTTTTTGAAGAGTTAGATCTATTGAAAAACTTCAACGAATTGAGTACTCTTAACAAAAAGGGAACCTTTAAGGTTCAGCCCCACATATTAAAGACCTTAATTTACTTGGACCGTGTTTGGTTGATGCTTAGTTTCATGGGGTTTTCATTTACCCTTTTCTCAACTCTCATTCTCACCAACAAAGGGTTCAGAAAAAAACTCCCAACTCCTCTCCTCCTTGATCATTTTTAAGTTTTGACCTCAGTTTTACTCACCATCCTAACTTTCCACCACCTACACCAACAGCCACTGAAAACTGTACCCAAACACCAGCACACTGTCCTAACCATGATCTCCAAAAGCCCAACAGTCAACTTCATGCACTACCTAACATATTACAACAACGCCAAAGCCTTAACCTTAAGTTCCCAGCAATATGAGGTCAGCTAATAATAATTATCTTGCATAACAATTACTGAAAACACACAAGTACATACTAAATAGAGAGGTACCAGGGCTTACCAATTTCATTTTGCTTTGCTCCAAAGAGAAATCCCAAGCAATATAGGAGTTTATTGAATCCACAGACAACACCACCTAAAATTGAAATTTGTGAGATTAGCACCACAAATATCACTGAAATCTAAAAAAAGTTTGGTTCATATAATTATATAAACAGTACATGAATAGAATAACTTGGAAATAATATTATTGTTTTGGTACACGACATTGATCATATACAATGAATGAATAGGTGACTTTGTCCAGCACAAATTTATGTAAAAGTGGATGCTTATTCCCAGTGTAATTCTTTATAACCCCCCCCCCCCCCCCCCCCCCAAAATCATTGATCATCCTAGTCATCAGTTATTGGTGCTGCTGAATAGAGAACAGATATGCGAAGACGAAATTCATGGGAAGAATGAAAGATTACGTATAAAATACAAGAGCTGCTATTAGGCCAACAAACCAGTAATTAACTGATAGTGGCATTTGAGCAACAAGTTTGATACCAATACCACCAGGCTAAATCCAAGACAAAATGTTTCAATTTTTCAGCGTGGGTTGCAAGCACTTTACCAATCTTACCAACTCAACTAAAAGGAGCAAGAGATCATTATTCAAATCCATAATCAATATACAGAGGTCTAATAGCCTCATGCTCTCAATTCAAGATCCCACCACATACTTGATTACTTGCTCTTACCCTTTCAAGATCAAACTATTTTGGATATAAACAATTGATAAAAACGAAATCAAAGAATCAACCATTTTGATTCTCTTGAAACCTAAAAGCAGCTCCTAGAACAAGAATAAACTATAAGGGGCTGAACAAGTGAAGATACCCACACTACATAAGCCTATCCCACCCCTCCACATAACATTGATTCCTCCCTTGGCTTTTCCAATATTTCATTTCCCAATTCTTCACTCTTGCATTCTCTCAAACCATCCCCATCACTACCAGCTTTGCCACTTCTTATCTTTCTCACTGAGTACACCTTCACTAGCTCCTCTTTTCTCTATATGCTAACAAAGCACCATCTCTTCCATCATCTTCCTCCACCACTACCATAATTTCCACTTCAATTATGTAACCACAGTCACGTGGTCACCAACACTGTTCTCATGGTGATAAAATTTGAATACACAATGGTTTAATTTGGCCAAAGATCCTTTGTGGCCGAACTCAACCATTATATGATCAACTTACATAAGTTCTTTGGTTTTTTTCCATCCCTGTGCTTCTCCTTGTAACATTCTTTTTATCCTCTTCCTCACTCTTCAAATTTGCGTGAAGTTGCATATGAGGTTTGTCATCAAGGGCCAATTAGAACCAACCTTTTTGTTTTTACAAGGGCAAGGTTGCGTACATCCAACCACCAGACCTTTTTGTTTCCACGAGGATAAGGTTGTGTACAAGGATAAGGGTCATTCATTATCTGTAAGATGAGCATGAAAATGGAGTAACTAGCAATGCAGCTTTTGGGGAGCATATTAAAATTAAATGTCCAGCTGATGAGTTCAAGAGATAGTATTATAAGGTAAAAAAAAATTAGTTCATTGATTTTCTGCTGCAATGGAGATTTTTACAACTTATAAAACTAAAAAATAGGTTTTTTACACAGCTTATAAAAACAAGTTGAAATGTGATAATAGGTTTTCTACATCTTAAAAAACTAAAAAATAAAAATTTTCCATATTTCAATTGAGTCGCCATTGTGGCTTTGGGTCAATGGGTCAACGGGTCAGGTCAATGGGTTGGGTTTGAACACCCCTGTAGCGACTGAATAACATTGGAATAATGGAATTTTGTCATTGCTACTAGTCAAAGTGGAGGTTCTTGGTTTGCGGTTGCATAAAAAGGGATACATTCAAAGCGGAATGGTGTTGGAAGTACAAGGCATGATTTTTATTCTATGGGGAAGGCCAAAGTGGTGGATTGCGTGATGGTAGCTATGTGGTGGGTTCAAGGTTGATGGATGGTTTTTACCTTTTTCTCGTCATTGAGTGGAAGTGGGACCAGTGTCACATGATTCGGTGGTTTTACCCCCGAATCACGATTTGGTTCGATTGATCCGAACCGGGGTTCTTTCGCCGACTGAATCGCCTTGAAGCACGAATCAAATCGGCGGCGGCAACGTTCTCATTTGCGAAGGTTGAAGCTTTCTCAAACTATGAAAATGGACACTAAGAAAAGAGCAAAGATATAGAAGAAATTAAAGAGAAGACGATAGAAGGACAGAAAAACAAAGATGCATCATGGGTTTTCAGCCGCCATCTCTAGGGTTTTCTTACATGAAGGACAGAAAACACAGAAGAAGATAGAAGGACAGAAGCTTTGAAGGCTGAGTTTCAACCGCCACTCTAGGGTTTTTTTTATTAAAAGGTTCGGTCTTGTCCCTTTATTTTACTCTGACCTTATAATAATGCAGATTTTTTTTTAAAATCCCTCCATTTGATCAGTGGGCTAGGCCCATTTAAAAGCAATCTAATCATCTAACTATTATTTTATCTTTTCTTTATTTTTCTTCTTTCTTTTTCCTTGCCTTAGTGGGTAAGGCCCATTTTAACTTTTCTTTTTCTATTATTTAATGTCGTTATTTTTTTCTCACAATCACATTATTTTTTTATTTTATTTATAAAATAATACAATTAATTTAAATTAATGTCAAGACTCCTTATATTTTTTACAATTAAACAATACCTGAAAATCGAACCAAACAACCTAAGCGAACGAACAAATATGCCGACTAGCGAATCGCGAATCCGTACAACGAATCAAACTGAATCGCGAATCGTGTGACATTGAGTGGGACAGTGGGGTTACTATGTGTTGGGGCATTGTTTGTGGAACAGTGCTGGTTTAAGTGTCAGCAGGGTTACTGTGAGCATGCTGCTGACTGAGATATCAAGGGCTTTTGTGGTGATAACTGATAATAGTTGTGTCATGGTGAGACCATGAGGGTGGTGGTGGCTCCTGGGACAGAGGGTTCTATAGAGATTGCATATAGTGCACATGAGTTTCCCTTAATTTTGATTCCACAAAGCACACATCATATGCCATAAGTATCACTCTTAACACTCTTCAATCTGAGTGTCAGTCTGCCAGATACCAAATGGGTAAACTATTCAGCTACAAAGTGAAGGCCAACCAAAAGGAATCCATAATCCATACCACATACAAAATGCCATCTTTAAATGTGAAGATATCTAAAAGGAGTTATTGCAACAAACCTCATGAGTTTTCCCGGCAGGAATGCTTATCTCTTTGTAATCATCATTTCTGCCAACCCCCAAAAAACTATTATTCAACACTTCAAATAAAATTTAAAGACATTACAAAAAAGCAACCCTAACTATTTTAATTAGGCTTATCTAACCCCTCCATAATAAGAAAACAGTGAATGTACTGACCTTGAATCAGCGGCACCAACTTCATCGGCAGAAATGAAGAAAGGCGAATTCGCAAAAACCTCACTAACAATGGAAGGCAAATTAATTAATTGAAGTACCAAGAATTCCAGAAAGAAAAATAACTAACTTAAGAATGGTGTGTTTACCCCATAAAGGTGATGAACCTCTCAAACTCATTAGTATAAACATTAACAGCCTGTTCCAAAATGGCTAATTCATCTGTTGTTCTGTATATCAAGAAAACAACTATCAACGGTTAAGCTCCTAAGTACGACAACGGTGCAACGGGAAGAATGGTCAAGCAAATTTCAGAGATGGGCATGGGCCATGGATTCATGACGCTACCCAAACTCTATTGGGGACCCCAAACTGATTTAAGAATCCGGGTCTAACAATGACTCCGAATGTGAGTCTAGGCGGTAAAGATAAAGTCTGGGTCCAGACTCCAGGTGTAAATTTTCAAACTTAAATTTATCCCTAGGCTCTAATCATAAGTAAATATCTTATTATTGATTTAATATTAAAACCCTACAAACTTCTATCATCATTTGTTACAATATCTAAGCCATAACTATTATTGTATTAATTTGTTTTTTTAGTAATGTTTACTTGTTGAGATATTCATATGTTAAATTAATATGATAATTTAGAACTGTTGATTTAGAATGTATAGTATTGTGTGATTAGATCATTTATCATATTCACATGCTCAATATTGGCTCTCTAAATAGACATTGTATAAAGTTAAGTATAAAAAATAAAAGATAAAAATTTACTACATATGTTAAGCAAAAAGTTTGGACACAATATTTGGACCTTAGACGATCCAAACGTGTCTGGTTAGGGTCCAACAGTTTTAGACCCTTGGTTCAAGTAAAAATTTAGGCAACGAATCAGGTCTTAAAAGATTTGACCCAGATAGCCAGAAGAAGCACTATTATTAAATTTTGCAGCAATATAATCGAAGACTCGTGTTATATTACATTAGCATTAGATAAGACTCATAATCTCTATTGGCAACAAATCTCACATTAAATTGTTTTGGTTCATGTAACCGAACTCATATTTTGGAATCAAGGATTTGGCATTGTTCTATGATCAAAGATTCATCAAACAAGTTACAAGACTCATACTGAACAATAGAAAAAAAGATCAAAGAATATCTCACAATTTTCTGCCATCAAAACGTGACCACATAAGTAATAAGAAAAGTCGTATAGCGAGCACCATCTTTGTAAGTCTGTACAATGGTGGTCCATACCGCTGTCTTTGCTCTTCCATGGGCCTGTATTGGTTAACATCAAACACAATATGAAATTACGGAAAGGATTATTCATGTTGATAGAACTGAAAAGGGAAGGAGGAGATGATGACTAGCAACTACCAAGTGTAGCTTTAAGCAGGTGATTACTTAACGGTCTGCCATTTAACTAATATCAGCACACCCAAGGTCAGTTCCAACTGACTGATACGGTCATATCCTATATTACTTAAAAAAGAGTAACAACTAATTGATAAACTAGGTCCAAGTCTGAGTACAATCTAATATGATTTCTGGAAATAGCTAACTTCCACTAATCATTACGAAAGCTCATAAATCGTTAACTACCAGCCAGGATTGATCCTGCTATAGCACTGTTAACATCAGGGACCACGGTAGCATTAACCATCGACAGCAAAAACTAGTAGAAAAAGATGCTCCAAAAGGACACATCATTCCCAACCCCAAAGATCTATGAATGAACATTAAAAAGGTGAACAATTTAAAATATTGAATATATCCACATACGAAACATTCACATAGAATAAAATAAGAAAGATGAAGTGAAACGAACAACAATTTCAATGAAGTACATACCCATCGTCATCATTTATCTGTCGAATAAAATCCAGCAGAACCTACATCCAGAGACATCAGAAAGAAATTATTACCCGAAGCATGGCATGTGTATAGATCACCAAACTCTTATAGGACTAGCAATCTCTCTAGGTGTGTCTTTTGAAGTTCCAATCTACAAGTACAACTTCTGAAGTTTTGCAACCACGTCCAAATTTGAGGTTACACTTTCCTCTTCATTAACTTTTTTTGTAACTATTTCCTCTTCATCAATTGAGAGAGGGGCTTTGGACCTTTTTTTAACCTAGAGTCTTACGCAGCACATAACCCCCTGCCCAAAAATAAAGGAAAATATGATTATATATGGAATACAGAGTTAAGGTCAACTTTGCCTCTAATCTTGAGTTGTTCTTCCAACGTGTCACATAGGGTCCTGAACAAAATTAATTGCAACTGGAGGTGGAAATATGAGTTTAGCTTGAACCTTTGATACGCCAAGACATTTTACCCAGCTAGTGTTTTTCAACCATCAAATTCATTTTCATGACTCCAAAATGCACTTTTGAGTTCCTCGTCAGATTCAAGCTATCGCTGAACATATCTTTCTTTATAAATTGCAATGAGATTTCAAAGGGAGGGGGAGTGATCAAGAGAGCAAGAAGGCAACTTAGAAAACATAGCATGTTATGACATTCAAAACCCTATTCCCTCAAGAATTAATTGAGTTCTATTGTGCATTTTATAAAAAAAAACCTGTGATCAGTCAGAAATTTTTTCCAAAATAGATTCCGGTTTATCAACAGCAGCAAACTAGTATATGAATTTTATTAGTATAATATCTCTAAGTAGTGTCTAGGTCAGATTTAACCAAAATATGCCTTGTCAATAGTCATCACAACAGAATTTACATTAGGAGGCAATCTCCACAAGGATGTATGAAATGCCATTATCTTGGAGCAATAACTAATAGTTTAGTTCTTGCAACGCATTTCGTAAGAAGAGTTTCGAGGGATCATTGGATCATAAAGGACATGGAAAGAAAGTAAACAATTTCCCATGTTTGGTACAAGAACCTAAGTGGCATTTCATTGGAAAGCAGAGGGATTGCGAGGAAAAGAATACTATCACTATGCTTGAATAACAATTTAGGAAGAAAAGGAAAGGAAGGGGAAGAGGGGGAAGGGAGACGATGGAAGGAAGGAGATGGGAGGGGAGGGGTAAGGTTGGTGTGCGTATTTTCCAAATCTTTTCTTATGTTGAAAGGATTAGTTTTGTTTAAAAGGTGATGAAGTTTTCCCCTCCATATCCCTCCCCTTCCTCCCCTTTTGGTATCCAAATAGAGGAAATGCAATCTCTTTAAGTGGGGCTTTTGAGTCTCTCACCATTAAGACATCAACACCACCAATTCCCTCGAAATCACCACTATCAACACCACCTCGACAACTACTCAACAACCTAGCTTCCACCAACTACCATAGAGCACTCTAAAGCCCACCCGACCTAAGGAAAGAGAAGGGAGACAACGTTATCCAAAAATAGCCCATGACTGGATTTATATGCTCAAATTCGAACATGAAAGCTCCAAATCATGCGCTTTCTAAGTCATTTAACCACCATAGTCACTTAAACCAAAACAAATCATGCGCTTTCTAGGTCATAATTATATATGTATGTGCCATGCGTTTTCTCCATAAGTCACCTAAGTACTTCCCTTAATACTTTGTCATACGTCTTCTCTACATTAAATAAAATCATCTTTTTTTTGTACCATGTGTACTTATTTGTTGTCAAATAAGATGAATAACTTCGTAAATTGTCTTTAGCATAAACCCAAATTGGTTCTTGCGCATCTTCGGAAATATCGTTCTATTACAGCAAAAATGTTGAAACCTTAATCCAAAAAGACTAGGCTCGATCATAAACCAATTGAGTTTCAGTGTTCGTCCACACGAATTCTTTTTCACCATTCATTTTGGTTTTCAACCATTCAACATGTAATTTAAATCTTTCATATCATCATCCATTATTGCCATCCAAGTAATCTTCAACTTTCTCGCCCTCTTTATAAATTCTTTAGTTCCAAAAATCCAACTTACTAACTTATTTACCAACATCTCGTCGTTGCACATATCTAAACCATCTTAAAAAAAACATTTCATCTTCTTTCCAATATTTGGGACTCGTAAACCTTTTTCTTATGTATTCATTTTGAATTATATCCCTCAAAATATATTTGTTCGTCGCTACTCCCTTCATCTTACAATGATTTTTTCTAAAAGCCCTAACATATTGACTAATATAAAACCGTTGATCTAATGGTAGACCCATAAAACTTGTCCTTTAGCTTTGGGACACACCTCAATCACATAATATCACGTAAAAGCGGTGTTATATTAGTCTCTCACATAATTCATGGTGTGACCCATAAGCATATAGTTTGAACATTCTTGGCATCCCTTTTATTTTTGTAGATAGGTACTATATAGTATATACTATAGTGCTTATCCTCTAATATTTGGCATCCTATTTGTTATAAATACCTTGTTAAAGAAACTAGTTGACCAATTTAATCTTATATATCCTAAACATTTTCACACCTCAATAGGAATACCATTAGCTTTCTCTTGTTTCATTTTCTTCAAATCTTCTTTCACCTCCAGTTTGCTTTTTCCACGTCCACTTTATAAACCCTTGGCTCCCGAAAATCATTAATTAAGACAAAAGAATTTAATTTCATATTAAATTCACACTTACGAAAGTGTTTCCAAGATTATTCGAAAAAACAAAACCATATTAACCAAAAACAAATAATGCAAAATTAGGGAACAAATGACAGGCATAAGTTGGTGGAAGGGTGAAACTAGAAGGAGAAAACAAAAAGATACCAACCCATACTTGAGGACCTCACACTAAAATTAGACAAGAACCCAAACTCTAGGCACCTTTTGACGTTATAATCTTGTAAAAAGAAAATCTAAATCCTCCAACCTTCAAGCAACTGCTTGCTATTGACATTTATTTCTGAATATATTATCTTCTATCCTAACAAAAAGACAATTGTTTACCCTATCCTGCAAACACAACAAGCAATAGCTCGCTTACCCCAACTCAAACCTCCGAAAATTGCTCCTGCACTTAAGGAAAAACAAATACTGAAAGAATGATACAAACCTGTGGTACACCAACTAGGTACTTCACAAGCGTTTTAAAGACACCTGTAGCAGATCCAAGTTGAGCCAATTGTCTCCTCCTAAAAGTGCAACTCTTTGTTTAAATACATGTATCATAATCCTGTTATGTTGGAAATGATAAGAATCGGGTCACAAAATCTAAGACAATCCACCTTTCCATTTGTTGCTTCCACAGCAAAGCATATCGATCACGAATACTGCCTCCAGCCTTTACCAAAAAATCAATTTCAGCTTGCTTATTCCTCTCTGAACGCTCCCTTTGTTGTCTAATCAAGGTACCGCGGAAGTCTTGAGGCATATAGGTCATAACTGAAAGATAATCACAAATGGGAAAAAAAAAGAACAAATGAAATCCCAAAGAAAATAAAATACTATAAAAAGAAAGTTCAATGATAAGTACAGGCTTCGTAACACAATAGTTAGGCTTTTTATATGATGATGACATTCCTTTTAAAGCAGCCATTTATCCTAGCTTTGGAGATATGTGTGAAGCCATTGGACAATATGGCTCAAGACTGAAACCACCTACCATGCAATATAAAATGTTATTATGAAGTTAGTGGAAGAAACGTGGGGACCATAAGCATTATTAAAATATTAAAAGGAGGATGAATAAGGTTAATTTTGTCCAAAATTTGTAATATACATAGAAAGATTCTTTGTGGGAACAACTAATGGAACAACCCAAAATGGCAAATGGGAACAACTTTGAGGAACGGAGAAAGTAGGAAAAATGCTTGAGTCCCAAAGACCCCATCTTTATTGGACTCCTTGTGCGGCACATTGCGTTGATCTCATGTTGGAGGATATTGGAGAATTCCCTAAGTAAAGAATGAACTTAAGAATTATATTTACATGAATGGTTATATATATAACCATATTCCACTAGTGAAATGAGAAAGTTCATGCATCAAAGAAATTCTCATAGGCTAGAATTGCAACTTCTTTCATCACCCTTTCACAATGGCAAAAGCAAAAGGGAAATTTGAGGAAGATGGTTGTTTCAAAAGAGTGAAAACAATCCAAGTAGCCAAAGGATGCTAGGTCTACATGCTTTTGATTGATTGTTTAAGTCAAATTGTGTGATTATAAATACTTGAATGAAATATGTGTGACTATTTTGATCGATTAAGTATCCTTTTGTTGTTTAATAATGTAAATGAACTATGAAGTCACAATCCCTGAGTTTTAACAGTGATTAAGCTTTATTCGAAAATTTGTTGTGCGTAATGTTAATGAAGTCACGATCCTTGCTACTCTGATTTCTGGGACGAAACTTCTTTTATATAATTTAATAAAACAATTTTGAATCAGTTTATCGATTATCTATTTTATGTATCTTAATGCTTTTCATTTATATAAATTATGTTTTTCAATTACCAAAATAATGATTTTAATTAAACTTATAATTGTGATATTAGAATTTGCAAGAATAACAAAGTCTCTTACATATTTTGGGCTTGTAAGTAAATATTTGACTTATATTAGATGGGTTAGGGTTTTGATGATTGGGAAAAAAAGGGGAGACTAAAGAAAAACCCAACTCTCATTTCCTCTTAGCCTCCCTTATCATCTCAACTCCTCTCCACATCTTCCTACTCATCGCATACCACACCACCATCATCATCACAGCGAGCCTCTACTGCTACATGCACACCACCCAGCCCTCTAGGCGCCTGCCTCCCTGATTACACGAGCACCCCCACATGTGCAACCACCAGCCACAACATCCTCCACCGCCAACTTCCTTTCTTGTTCATCCCCTATTGTGAGCTACTCTATTCATGTAAATTTCTTGGTTCGTTGTTATTTTCTTGTCAATTTTGTCAATCCTATTATTACTTTGAGATGTTTTTACTATGACCTTTTTATGGGTAAGAATTGGTGTGAACTGAACATAAGTTGGTTAAAGTTTGATTGGGAGTGAAAGTTTAGGATGTTAAATCGGAATATTTTGATGGTATTATGTTACTAGGACAGCTTTGTCATTGTTCGGTTGGAGTTATTTTAGGCCATTATTGTTGACATTGTGGTTGATGTTGTTATTAGTGGAGTTAACTTTGTTAAGCTTGATAATTGTGATTATTGTTTATTGATTGCTAGCTATTGTGCTATAGAAATTGTCATTGTTCTCGTAAGTATAGTTAGTGATGATATTGATATTGTTGAAGTAATTTCTGGTTATTGTTGTTGTGAGCTATTGGTGGAAGTGCTACTTGACATATTCCCATGTTGTTGTGGTCAACTTTGAATGAGGCCTTAGATTAGTTTATCATTATATTGTGCTTTTTATCTCTTCACCTCTTCGATTTTTAAGTAGAAATGTTGTCGAAATTTCAACTCACATCTTGAAAGTTAATTATTATTATTATTATTCTATTTACTCTATTTTAATGTAACACCCAAATTTCATTTCGTCTTTTGTGGTTTTGGTTTCGTATAAGTGGTATATTTATAAAGTCATGGATAGAGCTAAGGAGGGGGTTTCTATGAGTTCTCAAATGAAGGAGGAGCATTACAAGGAGGTCTTAGGGTACATAGATAATAGATGGAATTGTCAACTTTATCGTTCTCGCCCTTTGCAGGGGACTGGTATTTTCTAAACTCGGCCATCTATTATGATAACCCAGAGGCGACAGGTTGTAAAGAAGTAAAGGACGATTTGATTGCATGCATTTCAAGGTTGATTGAAGATGCAGATACTAAAGATTTCAATCGAGTTGCAAAAATAAAAAATGTGTTAGGTCTATTTGAAATACAAATGGCCATTAGACAAAGAAAACAAGTCCCCTAAGTATAAAAAACTAAAATAGTAGATAATCTTAATTGCATTTGTTTTAACTAACATGAAAATGACAATGCTTCGTATTTCAATAGTCGAGTTGTGGTCAATTTTTAGAGCTTCAACTCCTAATCTCCAAAAGTTTGTTATAAGGATTCTTAGTCTCACTTGTAGTACCCGTGGTTGTGAAAGGAATTGGGGTGTCTTTCAACATGTAAGCATTATTCTTCCTATATGATTTATTTCATATATTCGAAAAAAACTTACTTTATTTACACCTTACAATATTTTTTTTCGAACTTCATACAAAGAAGAGAGATTGATTGGGGTGTCTTTACGTCGGTTCATCAAAAATGATACCATGGATCCAATTATTCTACAAGATGTAGATGAAAGCAACAAGTGGTTGCTTAGAAGGATGGAAGATGATAATTTTGGTGATGAAGTAGAGTATGTCTTTGGTAATGATGATTTGACACGCGAGTAAGTTGCTAGAGCTTCTGGTGCAAATGATTCGAGTTATGTTACTAGAGCTTCAAGGATAAGAGATCATACTTCCTCTAGAGAAAAGATAAAGGAAAATGGATTGCTTATGAGGATGATATTCCTGATGTAATTTAAGTTGATAAGGAGGAGTTTGAAGAGGATATTAGAGATGATGAGAACTTTACTGGAGATGGTGAAGATGCCTATGAGGAAGATGATTGTGATTTATTTAAGTCTGTACAAAACATTGCAATGATCAAGAACCAATGTTTGCTTTCTTTACCTTTTCTATGTTTTAGTTTTATTTTTTTAATAACTCTAGACTATATTATCGACTTATACAGAGTTATCGTATAATTTTATGTGCTAAATTAGTGTATATCTTACTTATGTTACTTTCTCTATCCCTTTTATTTTGCATCTAGAGTAAAATAGGTGAAATTTAGTGAAAAGGAAAAATTAGGTTGGAGAATTACACAAAAATTAAGTAGAGGACAAAAATAAGTAGTGGAGATAGAGAGAGTATAATCTTGTGGATGAGATTAAAAGAAAGAGAGTGAGACCACTGCCAAAAAAGAAAAGAGTGCAAAATCAGTGGGACAAATTATAATGGAAAGTGGTGCAAAATAAGAGGGACTGAGGGAGTATAATAATATGGATTTCATGTTGCTTTAACTATTAAAAATGTTCTAAAATTGATTATGGAGCTTTTTAGTAAAATTGTGCGCCTCGAATATAAAATTCTCACGCCTTTGCTTGCGCCCTTACCTCGGAAAAAAGACCTTTTGTGCATTAGTACACCTCGCGCCTCTTAAAACTAAGCATAAGATATACAAATCCTTCCACATCAAAAATCCAAAGGCTCATTCGTAAAATATACTAACGTGAATCTAGAACATGGATAACTTGAAACATTTCAACAAAAAAACACAACACATAACAATGTAAACCCTTAATCCCAACAATATAAGGTTGGTCACATGAACCAAAACAAATTAGTAAGGGAAAATGTCGCTAATAAAGAATATTCGACCATATTTGATAATTATAATACCTAATACTAATGTACAGCTAATAAAATAATGTTCATCTACAAAAATTCACGTCCTTCATTCATTCCATATCAAAACAAAAATCAAATATTCATGGAACAAAAAGGATCCCAATCAGTTTCATGCACACCACAAATTCAACAAGCAATGTTAATAAAATGGCACATATATGTTGTGCGGAATTGATAAGTTATGTAGGATCACAATAGAACACGATGTTTGTGAAAGATAGTATGCTAAGGACAACAAAATCACCCTCGAGGTATCTAGATGCTACTAGAGTAGAAGTGAGCAACCACTACTTTGGAAACAACCCAAATACATGTTTTTTCATCCTAATGTGTTTTTTAAAGAAAAATTTGAGTAATGTCTCATATAAACACATTCAGTACTAGAAACAAAAGGCAGGAGAAAAAAAAAAAGAAGACATTAATCTTAATAAATACAAACAAGTTACACATGGTTTTACAAATATGCAGTTTCACGCATAGGAAAAAAAACAAATCCAACCTGTATTAAAAATCGAATCAGCATTTTTTGATTGAAAATACTCCAATGTCTTTAAGGTGTTCTCAAATTTAATCTTCATTTGCTCGAAGATGGGAGCAAGTTCCACATCTTCCAACCTAGAGTGTTGTTGAAGCTGTATGCACACAAAAGGCCAATTCACAACTTTAATGCCTTGACGCTAAAAAAGGCTTATCCCACAAATATAGACAAGTGCATCAAAGTTTAAAGTCCCACAAATATTTCAAAAACCTATAAGAAATAGCTAACCAAATAGCACATAACTTAGTCAATACCGTTATTGGCCAATGAGGTCTGTCAAGCAAAAAGATGATCTCTTCTATATGCTCACGATTCTTCCACATATTTTCATCAATTTTATGAGGAGGTTCTCGATCCACTTCTTCCATCACAAAACTTTCACCTAAAAAACCATCAAATTCAACGTACAATGGAAAATCATGTTAAGTAGAAAATGAAGTGAAAGTTTAACATCATTTAAGTTCAATGTTGATCACAACAGACTTGTTCAGTAGAAAAATAAAGGGATAGATTACGACCAAGAATAACAAGGAATGAAAAACAATGTAGTAGAAAAGCAATCAAAGTGGAGGGAAAATGATTTTGCAACTTCCCTTCAAATGTTCTTACTTGTAAAGAGTTTGATTGATTATTAATTCAAACTATATAGTGAATGCAACGGGTGGGGGCAGCATTCTACTTCTAAATTCTGCCCACATTGAAAGATTGATTAATTCAATTCAAAAGATCAAAAAGTACTAAAATCAATCTCATATCCTTCTCATCGGGAAATATATCTCATATCCACCACTACCACACTGTATACACACTCTTCTGGATTCTCATCAAAAAACGAGATGGCATATTGCAAAGAATAACATTATAAGCAATGTAAATATAGACTTTAGGTAACGTGACACTAGAAACACTATTTGCGATCTGTTCCACTGAATTGTTATCCGCATCAATTCAAAGACGTAAAAATTACTACTAGAAAAGTCAATGAAAATATTCAAACCTTCAGTAAGCGAGCTATACGTCTGCAAGTCAGTGATGATGGAGCGAATCTTGGCAGAGAGGTTAGTTACATCATCGGAGAGCGGAACAAAGGGATATTTGTCGTAGTAAGTAGACAAATAAGCCCTAGTTATGGGAACCAAACCCTCCGTGGAAGCCATGAAACGAAAAAAATACAAAAACAATACTTGAGAGTTGAGATCTCCAACTGCAAGGAGTAGATCAAACAATAAATTAACCATTATCCAGGGTTCAGAGTCTCTAGAGCATCAAAAAATATCACATTAGATTGAGTAAAAAGTAAAATATAACATGTATAATGGAATAAAGGGAGTATATCACAAATACTTCACCAGTTACTACTAGTATAAACTTGCAGGACAAAACAAGGAGGAGAAGACCATTGTCCGTTGGCTATTGTTCTTCCTTGTCTATAAAGCACGCCAATTGTTAAGAAACTATCCGTTTGAGATTATTATTGATAATAACACTATCTTTCACAATATGTCAATATCAAAAACAATCTTAAAGTGGCAAGATATAGATAATATTAATCATCAATCTTCAAATTGTCGTCCAAAAAGGGATCTTAATTTGTTGAGTCCACTAATGACCAACTCCACATATTACATTCTACAAGCTATAGCTAGTGCCTTTGGTTTATACTCCATTTACTTTTGCATCCTCACCCTGTTTTCTTCCAATTCACTACTAAAACCCAAAATCTCTATTATCATTTAAAAATAAAAAAAAATTAAGTCAGATTTCCCTCCTCTGTTCTCTCTCATCTCATCAGTTATGTTTTTGAGATTCAAAAACCAAAATATTAAAACCCAATTACCCAGCCAGAAATGATCGACCCACACCCAGCACTCATCGCCAGCATCTCTACCCACTCCTCACCGGCGTTTCTCACCAATCACCATCACTTTTGAAAAAACCCAAATGTTTTTTTACTCTATTATTCCCATAGTAAGTCTCCAAAAAAAACACTATTAAAATTAAGATAGCAAAAATATATACATGCATACGAAAAAGGATAAATGTAACATAATGAAAAATAAAAAGGAGTATAAATTTATTAGTTGATTAAAAAAAGAATACTTTAAATTAGGATTTGATCTCTAGACCTTATGATATAAATGTATTACTCAATCCATTAGGCTATAGTAACTTTTGTTATATTTTCACTCTTCATACTATACATCATAAATTAGTAATGGCTAAAAATACAAAAGATCACATTTTCGACAATCCCCTAAAGATAATATTAATCTTCAATCTTCAAATTGTCGTCCAAAAAGGGATCTTAATTTGTTGAGTCCACTAATGACCAACTCCACATATCACATTCTACAAGCTACAGCAGCAGCCTCACCCTGTTTTCTTCCAATTCACTACTAAAACCCAAAATCTCTGTTATCAGAAACTTCTCTTAATACCTTTAATTTATTTTTTTGAATGAAAAACAATTCAATCCCTTTAATTTGAATTGTACTCCTACTGGCTACTACTAGCTACTCGTATTTCTTTATTACCTTTTTTCTAGGCTCGCTAGCTAGCTACTTCCTTTGTGATTCTCTTCAATCCATATCACTACATTCTCCACTCCTTAATTAGTTGTAAACCTTTCCTTGCGCTAGATCTATACTATTTAATTAAGCACATTCGTAAACAATCCATTAATACTATTATGCATCATCCAAAATAATCATTCGAAATTCCCAAGACTAATAAGTATAAGTGATAAAAATTAACAATTGAAGAAATAAAATTGAATTTTGAAATAAAAAACCCTAACTTTTGGGATTTCATAATTCAAAATAATACCTGAAATTAAATTGAAGGTGGGGTGGTCTGGTAGTGTTTACGGTGGCCGGTGGTGGCCTTGACTTCACGGCAGCACTGCAGTGGCCAATAACACTCCTTGCGACGACCGACAAGGGGGTTCACTAGCGGAAGTTGGGCACGGGAACTCCAGTCTCCAAGTATACAACTAGATTGAGAGAGAAGACAGTGATGGTGATTGGTGAGAAACGCCGGCGAGGAGTGGCGAGCGATGCTGACGATGAGTGCCGGGTGCGGGTCGATCGTTTCTGGCTGGGTAATTGGGTTTTAAGATTTTGGTTTCTGAATCTCAAAAACATAACTGATGAGATGAGAGAGAAGAGAGGAGACAAATCTGACTTTAATTTTTTTATTTTAAAATTTAAATTAAATACATTAGGGGGCACGTCACACGTGTCATCTTAGACTCTAATCCGAAAAATTAAATTAAATACATTAGGGGCAGGTCACACGTGTCATTTTAGACTCTACTGGAAAATATACTACTGAAAGAAAACATTATTTGCTGCAGTTTTTTTAGCATAATATGCTGCGGTTTTGACCCCGAGCATTAGTGATAGCAGTAGATGGTCTATTTTAAATGCTGTGGTTTAAAACTGCAGCACAAAAGTGCACTATATGCTGCGGTTTTTGGGGAACCACGGCATATAGTGTATTTTTTATTTTAAAAAAAAGACTATATGTTGCGGTTCTCCCAAAACCGCAGCATATAGTCTTTTATTCTTAAATCACGCGGTTTTGGGAGAACCGCAGCATATAGCATAGATTTTTTATTTTATTTTTTTCATTTTATAAATAGTCCAATGATTAATATATAATGTAATAAACAATATTGCAAATATATATATATATATATAATCACCAACTAATATATATATATGTATATATATATATAGATACACTCTCAGTTGTATATATAATACGTAACAATAAACAAATACATATATAATTCGCGCATAAACATTAGATACACGGCAATCTTGTCTTTTGATTCGCGCATTTTTTCATCTCTCAAAGTGCGTGTTTTCCTTGGAGTGTCGTATATGATACACATAAACATTAGACTTTACCAATAGTAAATATATAAACGTAACAAATACTTACGGCATTAATATTTTTAACTCCAACGTTTTTCACGGCTTGTAAGAGATCATCCATATATTTGAGAGTGTAGTAATCGCAATCAACGCTATTACCACGTCGAAAGCACTAAGAGAAAATAGATGTTAGTGCCAAAAACGCTTAAAAACCTTTAAAATCGCAACTTATTTATGCGCGAAAGTGCAAAAAATGCTTAAAAACCCTTAAAATCGCAACTTAGCACGTAATTATAAGCATATGACTATTTTTTTCAATTCTAACCTATATAGAATCAATCTTTTAAAAATTACATTTCAGAAAATTAACAATATGCATTACTAATCGCATAAAAAATATCGAAGGTTCAAAACAAAGAAAATTGAAATCATAAAGAAGCAATTGAGAAAGAGAGCAAGAAAGGGAGAGAGATTACATGTGTTTCTTCGGTGGTGGTATTAGGCAACGAAGAATTACAAGTGTTAGGCATGAATGTAATAGTAGAGATTTGGAATCTGGTTAATAGTTGGAAAGGGTGAAACAAAAAAGGGGCGATTTATGATTTGTCATATTAAATCAATCAAACAAGTCAAAATTGAGTATTGGTTTAAAGACAAGAATGTGAGGGGAAAGGTAAGGTTGGTGAGTGTTTTTTTCCAAATCTTTTCTAATGTTGAAAGGATTAGTTTTAATTAAAAGGTGATAAGTTTTCCCTTCAAATACCGGCCCTTCCTCCCTTTTTAGTATCCGAATAAAGAAAATACAATCTCTCTATTTCCTTTCGTCCAAACACAACATTTAAAGTGTTGTTTGTTTTATAATAATCAACAATGGGAAAAGGATTATCGACTTATTTATCTTGTACATTTAATGAAATGAAATGGAGTATAATTATAGTTGGCAATGATTTTTCATGTTGATTTATTTTGGATTGCGTAATCAACCTATATTTTAGAATTAAGACTTTGGCTTTGTTTTATTTCCCATTTATTTTCATGTTTCCTCAACTGGGGTTTTTTTAGGCCTCTCACCATTAAGACATCAACACCACCAAATTCCCTCGAGTCAGGATTTCAAAGACTTAATCGCCATCATCACCACCACCTCAACAAAAACTTAACCTGAATTCCACCAACTATAATAAAAATAAACAGCACACTCAAACCCATTTACAGGTTTATGTTTATCGATTTATCCTTTATGTTCAACGAATATTTGATTTTTATTGTGATATGGAATGAATAAGAGAGGTAAATTTTTGTAGAAGATTATTATTTTGTCAGTTGTACATTAGTATTGGGATTTTGGGATAAATTTAAACCAATAAATGCTGAGAGACTTAAACCAATAAAAGACTAAAGAATGCTCTTTATTCTAGGGTTTAGGGTTTAGGGTTAGGGTTTAAGGGTTAGGGTTTAGGGGTTAGGGTAAGGGTTTAGGGTTTTGTAACATCCGTCTTTTTTTTTTAAATAATAATAATAATAAATAAATAAATAAATTTCAGAAATTTTATAAATAAAAAAATAAAATAAAATAAAATAACTCCTCATTAACAAATAACTTCTCCCTCTAAATCTTATAACTAACCTCAGTTACCCACTATAAATTAAACCATTCACCCTTAATTCATTCACATTATTACTCACACTTTCTTTTCTCCTACAAACTACTTCCTCCGTCCTCCAATTGCTTAAAATTTAATCAAAAAAGGCAAGATTTTGATATTAAAGACAACGGATTAGTAGACAGAGATTATTAGGAGCGTACGTTGTCTAGAATCGCGTGACAAGATAATTCTCAATGTCCATCTAATTAGGACTATCCCGTTAGTAATATGTGCTAAGTGATAATTAATGTGTTTAATTGGATGCATGATTTTATATGACATTATTTTATATGATACTAAGTTTTATATATTCTCAAATTATATTTACTATTATTTTTGACAAACTTGAATTTATAATTACTATTTTGATAAAATTTATATTTTTTTAATTTATATAACAAAATTAGATACGATTTAAATTGGAAGAGAAATATTTATGATATTAATTTCTATTTCCACCTATTTGATGCTAGAATGGTGATTTGGAAAATGAGATTTCAGTTGGATATTTTTGAGATTTAGGGTTTAGGGTTTAGGGTTTAGGGTTTAGGGTTTAGGGTTTAGGGTTTAGGGTTTAGGGTTTAGGGTTTAGGGTTTAGGGTTTAGGGTTTAGGGTTTAGGGTTTAGGGTTTAGGGTTTAGGGTTTAGGGTTTAGGGTTTAGGGTTTAGGGTTTAGGGTTTAGGGTTTAGGGTTTAGGGTTTAGGGTTTAGGGTTTAGGGTTTAGGGTTTAGGGTTTAGGGTTTAGGGTTTAGGGTTTAGGGTTTAGGGTTTAGGGTTTAGGGTTTAGGGTTTAGGGTTTAGGGTTTAGGGTTTAGGGTTTAGGGTTTAGGGTTTAGGGTTTAGGGTTTAGGGTTTAGGGTTTAGGGTTTAGGGTTTAGGGTTTAGGGTTTAGGGTTTAGGGTTTAGGGTTTAGGGTTTAGGGTTTAGGGTTTAGGGTTTAGGGTTTAGGGTTTAGGGTTTAGGGTTTAGGGTTTAGGGTTTAGGGTTTAGGGTTTAGGGTTTAGGGTTTAGGGTTTAGGGTTTAGGGTTTAGGGTTTAGGGTTTAGGGTTTAGGGTTTAGGGTTTAGGGTTTAGGGTTTAGGGTTTAGGGTTTAGGGTTTAGGGTTTAGGGTTTAGGGTTTAGGGTTTAGGGTTTAGGGTTTAGGGTTTAGGGTTTAGGGTTTAGGGTTTAGGGTTTAGGGTTTAGGGTTTAGGGTTTAGGGTTTAGGGTTTAGGGTTTAGGGTTTAGGGTTTAGGGTTTAGGGTTTAGGGTTTAGGGTTTAGGGTTTAGGGTTTAGGGTTTAGGGTTTAGGGTTTAGGGTTTAGGGTTTAGGGTTTAGGGTTTAGGGTTTAGGGTTTAGGGTTTAGGGTTTAGGGTTTAGGGTTTAGGGTTTAGGGTTTAGGGTTTAGGGTTTAGGGTTTAGGGTTTAGGGTTTAGGGTTTAGGGTTTAGGGTTTAGGGTTTAGGGTTTAGGGTTTAGGGTTTAGGGTTTAGGGTTTAGGGTTTAGGGTTTAGGGTTTAGGGTTTAGGGTTTAGGGTTTAGGGTTTAGGGTTTAGGGTTTAGGGTTTAGGGTTTAGGGTTTAGGGTTTAGGGTTTAGGGTTTAGGGTTTAGGGTTTAGGGTTTAGGGTTTAGGGTTTAGGGTTTAGGGTTTAGGGTTTAGGGTTTAGGGTTTAGGGTTTAGGGTTTAGGGTTTAGGGTTTAGGGTTTAGGGTTTAGGGTTTAGGGTTTAGGGTTTAGGGTTTAGGGTTTAGGGTTTAGGGTTTAGGGTTTAGGGTTTAGGGTTTAGGGTTTAGGGTTTAGGGTTTAGGGTTTAGGGTTTAGGGTTTAGGGTTTAGGGTTTAGGGTTTAGGGTTTAGGGTTTAGGGTTTAGGGTTTAGGGTTTAGGGTTTAGGGTTTAGGGTTTAGGGTTTAGGGTTTAGGGTTTAGGGTTTAGGGTTTAGGGTTTAGGGTTTAGGGTTTAGGGTTTAGGGTTTAGGGTTTAGGGTTTAGGGTTTAGGGTTTAGGGTTTAGGGTTTAGGGTTTAGGGTTTAGGGTTTAGGGTTTAGGGTTTAGGGTTTAGGGTTTAGGGTTTAGGGTTTAGGGTTTAGGGTTTAGGGTTTAGGGTTTAGGGTTTAGGGTTTAGGGTTTAGGGTTTAGGGTTTAGGGTTTAGGGTTTAGGGTTTAGGGTTTAGGGTTTAGGGTTTAGGGTTTAGGGTTTAGGGTTTAGGGTTTAGGGTTTAGGGTTTAGGGTTTAGGGTTTAGGGTTTAGGGTTTAGGGTTTAGGGTTTAGGGTTTAGGGTTTAGGGTTTAGGGTTTAGGGTTTAGGGTTTAGGGTTTAGGGTTTAGGGTTTAGGGTTTAGGGTTTAGGGTTTAGGGTTTAGGGTTTAGGGTTTAGGGTTTAGGGTTTAGGGTTTAGGGTTTAGGGTTTAGGGTTTAGGGTTTAGGGTTTAGGGTTTAGGGTTTAGGGTTTAGGGTTTAGGGTTTAGGGTTTAGGGTTTAGGGTTTAGGGTTTAGGGTTTAGGGTTTAGGGTTTAGGGTTTAGGGTTTAGGGTTTAGGGTTTAGGGTTTAGGGTTTAGGGTTTAGGGTTTAGGGTTTAGGGTTTAGGGTTTAGGGTTTAGGGTTTAGGGTTTAGGGTTTAGGGTTTAGGGTTTAGGGTTTAGGGTTTAGGGTTTAGGGTTTAGGGTTTAGGGTTTAGGGTTTAGGGTTTAGGGTTTAGGGTTTAGGGTTTAGGGTTTAGGGTTTAGGGTTTAGGGTTTAGGGTTTAGGGTTTAGGGTTTAGGGTTTAGGGTTTAGGGTTTAGGGTTTAGGGTTTAGGGTTTAGGGTTTAGGGTTTAGGGTTTAGGGTTTAGGGTTTAGGGTTTAGGGTTTAGGGTTTAGGGTTTAGGGTTTAGGGTTTAGGGTTTAGGGTTTAGGGTTTAGGGTTTAGGGTTTAGGGTTTAGGGTTTAGGGTTTAGGGTTTAGGGTTTAGGGTTTAGGGTTTAGGGTTTAGGGTTTAGGGTTTAGGGTTTAG
Organism: Amaranthus tricolor; assembly: GCF_026212465.1. NCBI lineage: Eukaryota > Viridiplantae > Streptophyta > Magnoliopsida > Caryophyllales > Amaranthaceae > Amaranthus > Amaranthus tricolor. The sequence continues at coordinate 31,871,349 of NC_080053.1, forward strand.
GGTTTAGGGTTTAGGGTTTAGGGTTTAGGGTTTAGGGTTTAGGGTTTAGGGTTTAGGGTTTAGGGTTTAGGGTTTAGGGTTTAGGGTTTAGGGTTTAGGGTTTAGGGTTTAGGGTTTAGGGTTTAGGGTTTAGGGTTTAGGGTTTAGGGTTTAGGGTTTAGGGTTTAGGGTTTAGGGTTTAGGGTTTAGGGTTTAGGGTTTAGGGTTTAGGGTTTAGGGTTTAGGGTTTAGGGTTTAGGGTTTAGGGTTTAGGGTTTAGGGTTTAGGGTTTAGGGTTTAGGGTTTAGGGTTTAGGGTTTAGGGTTTAGGGTTTAGGGTTTAGGGTTTAGGGTTTAGGGTTTAGGGTTTAGGGTTTAGGGTTTAGGGTTTAGGGTTTAGGGTTTAGGGTTTAGGGTTTAGGGTTTAGGGTTTAGGGTTTAGGGTTTAGGGTTTAGGGTTTAGGGTTTAGGGTTTAGGGTTTAGGGTTTAGGGTTTAGGGTTTAGGGTTTAGGGTTTAGGGTTTAGGGTTTAGGGTTTAGGGTTTAGGGTTTAGGGTTTAGGGTTTAGGGTTTAGGGTTTAGGGTTTAGGGTTTAGGGTTTAGGGTTTAGGGTTTAGGGTTTAGGGTTTAGGGTTTAGGGTTTAGGGTTTAGGGTTTAGGGTTTAGGGTTTAGGGTTTAGGGTTTAGGGTTTAGGGTTTAGGGTTTAGGGTTTAGGGTTTAGGGTTTAGGGTTTAGGGTTTAGGGTTTAGGGTTTAGGGTTTAGGGTTTAGGGTTTAGGGTTTAGGGTTTAGGGTTTAGGGTTTAGGGTTTAGGGTTTAGGGTTTAGGGTTTAGGGTTTAGGGTTTAGGGTTTAGGGTTTAGGGTTTAGGGTTTAGGGTTTAGGGTTTAGGGTTTAGGGTTTAGGGTTTAGGGTTTAGGGTTTAGGGTTTAGGGTTTAGGGTTTAGGGTTTAGGGTTTAGGGTTTAGGGTTTAGGGTTTAGGGTTTAGGGTTTAGGGTTTAGGGTTTAGGGTTTAGGGTTTAGGGTTTAGGGTTTAGGGTTTAGGGTTTAGGGTTTAGGGTTTAGGGTTTAGGGTTTAGGGTTTAGGGTTTAGGGTTTAGGGTTTAGGGTTTAGGGTTTAGGGTTTAGGGTTTAGGGTTTAGGGTTTAGGGTTTAGGGTTTAGGGTTTAGGGTTTAGGGTTTAGGGTTTAGGGTTTAGGGTTTAGGGTTTAGGGTTTAGGGTTTAGGGTTTAGGGTTTAGGGTTTAGGGTTTAGGGTTTAGGGTTTAGGGTTTAGGGTTTAGGGTTTAGGGTTTAGGGTTTAGGGTTTAGGGTTTAGGGTTTAGGGTTTAGGGTTTAGGGTTTAGGGTTTAGGGTTTAGGGTTTAGGGTTTAGGGTTTAGGGTTTAGGGTTTAGGGTTTAGGGTTTAGGGTTTAGGGTTTAGGGTTTAGGGTTTAGGGTTTAGGGTTTAGGGTTTAGGGTTTAGGGTTTAGGGTTTAGGGTTTAGGGTTTAGGGTTTAGGGTTTAGGGTTTAGGGTTTAGGGTTTAGGGTTTAGGGTTTAGGGTTTAGGGTTTAGGGTTTAGGGTTTAGGGTTTAGGGTTTAGGGTTTAGGGTTTAGGGTTTAGGGTTTAGGGTTTAGGGTTTAGGGTTTAGGGTTTAGGGTTTAGGGTTTAGGGTTTAGGGTTTAGGGTTTAGGGTTTAGGGTTTAGGGTTTAGGGTTTAGGGTTTAGGGTTTAGGGTTTAGGGTTTAGGGTTTAGGGTTTAGGGTTTAGGGTTTAGGGTTTAGGGTTTAGGGTTTAGGGTTTAGGGTTTAGGGTTTAGGGTTTAGGGTTTAGGGTTTAGGGTTTAGGGTTTAGGGTTTAGGGTTTAGGGTTTAGGGTTTAGGGTTTAGGGTTTAGGGTTTAGGGTTTAGGGTTTAGGGTTTAGGGTTTAGGGTTTAGGGTTTAGGGTTTAGGGTTTAGGGTTTAGGGTTTAGGGTTTAGGGTTTAGGGTTTAGGGTTTAGGGTTTAGGGTTTAGGGTTTAGGGTTTAGGGTTTAGGGTTTAGGGTTTAGGGTTTAGGGTTTAGGGTTTAGGGTTTAGGGTTTAGGGTTTAGGGTTTAGGGTTTAGGGTTTAGGGTTTAGGGTTTAGGGTTTAGGGTTTAGGGTTTAGGGTTTAGGGTTTAGGGTTTAGGGTTTAGGGTTTAGGGTTTAGGGTTTAGGGTTTAGGGTTTAGGGTTTAGGGTTTAGGGTTTAGGGTTTAGGGTTTAGGGTTTAGGGTTTAGGGTTTAGGGTTTAGGGTTTAGGGTTTAGGGTTTAGGGTTTAGGGTTTAGGGTTTAGGGTTTAGGGTTTAGGGTTTAGGGTTTAGGGTTTAGGGTTTAGGGTTTAGGGTTTAGGGTTTAGGGTTTAGGGTTT